>NC_057935.1:58731724-58806724 GCF_018555375.3 Anguilla rostrata
CACAAAGCGAGACGATGAACGGTGATCCCCAAGAAATGTTTTTCCTCGAGAAATGCCGACCGAGCAAAAAAAAAAAAAAAACGTTCTTTGTAAACAAGCGGCCTGTTAAAGCTATTTTTATCAATTCCACGTACGCCTACATGTTTCCAAGACTACGTGAGCTCTGTAGAGAAATAGCAACATGTGACTGCTGGGGTGGGGGTGGGAGGGGGAGGGAGGGGGGGGGAGGGGGCGGAACAGGCAGCATTCCTAACGATCATCACCTGACAGTTTTTCAAGTGAAAGCTCCGCTTGGCTGCTGTCGACGCCTCAGTCTGCAGATTATTTAATGCCGCTGGGTACTCTTGTGACAAACAGCCATCAGGGGGTAACCGATGGGAGCAAACTCCCCGTCAGCACCAGAAGTGAGAAGTGAGAGGGTTTTTTTTTTGGTTTTTTGTTGAGGGGGGCGGGTCGGGGTGGGGGCCAGAGGGACAGGGATAGAGTGGGTGCCTGGGAGTAGGAGATAGGGAAGCTGTTGCTTTTCATTTTTATTATAAATGGCATTGAAGTACATGAACATTAAATCGGTATTCATTTTGCATGGAATCTTTACAAAGAGTGACTTACAGTTTCTGGCCCTCCTCATAGGTGGAGAGTAAGGGGGCAGGCTGTGGGGGCGGGGAGGGGGCATTCTCCCACCCCGCTTCAAGATCCGCCCCCACCCCCACATCCCCCACATCCCCCGCCAAGGACCCGAGTCCTCAGTTTCACCTGAATTCGCTCTGCTAGGAGACGTTTGGACGTGCACCGCTGTACAGGGCAGATCAGACAGATACAAGCCTAGATGGGCTCAGTGGCTGGCTCTTGCCTTCAGACCGCCCCATGTTCTTATTTGCACTGAAACGGGAGGCTACGTAGCCCTGGAGAAACTCTACAGTAAATGGCAGTTGGGCTTTTCGAATCTCGATACCGAAGTGGCGGGAGGATTGCGGAATAAAATCGCCATTGCGAAAAAAAGACACCAGAAGGGGGCGGAGCGGTCTGCAATCTGGAGACTGTGGTTGGCCTTCATTCTGGGGGCGTGGGGGGGGGCGTGTATGATATTGTGCAGATTAGGAAAGATGTCCCGTCAGGGGTTGTTAATGGCTTAAAATTAAAACTTAAATTTTCAACTGCTCGATAATTACAAGCGTCAAGGCCGGTTATTAGTAGGGCCACTACTGCTAGCAACGTCTGTCGCCGACATTTATTTATGTCAGAAAACATTTATGCCAATGTCCGCAAAGCAAATCCAACTGAAACACAACGACGTTATTTTTAAGTTATCGTTATTTATAGCGATACAGTAGATGTATTCCTCTTGTTCGCACGTACAACAACAATCTATTCCTTGCTGTTGTTCGCACAAAAGCCCCTCTTACGGGAGCCGTCTAAAGAGCCGCTCTTGTGTAGCATAAAGACCGCAGTTGGCGCACCTGGATCCGGAACGATTTTCAGGAGACCCCTTTTTACGCAAGAAGAGGAGGAGGAGGAAAACAGGCCCTAAAGTGCCCTCTCGCGCAGCTCTAGTGTCCTCGATCCACGTCCGCTTCCCCGCACGCTAATTATTCTCGCGGCACGTCTAATCCCCCCTTTCTCGGTGACGAGGAAAAGGGAACGTCAGAGGCGCCAAAACAAACTCCCGACACCGCTTCCTCTCGCGGTGTTTTCAAGAGTCCGGGAGGAACGCTAACAGCTTTTTTAAAAAAAATTTTTAAACCCCACGGAGAGAACCTCTTCGCCTTATTTTCACGCTCGCGTCATAAACGGACTGTCTGTGAAAACCCGGGGGCTTTCAGAGAACAACCCAGTGTCGTGAAAACAAATGAAAGACGTTATGAATGAGATTTCTCACCGTGATCTGTCCAGCTTTCTTCTTCTTCTTCCATTTCGGAACGGCCAATCATATTTGCCGGTCGCGCTAAACCGCAGCTATCGATTCAGGAGAGGGCCGAGGAGCACCTGCTCCCCCTCAAAAAAAAAGAAAAAAAAAAAACAGACCAATGTGCCTTTATTTTATTTTTACACAGCATACCACAAGCTGAGAGACGTGTGGGTGCACCGTCGGCCAGCAGGGGTCGCTGGTGAGCAATGACACACGGTCGTCCCGGTTGGCTGAATCCCTCCCCTCCACGGTTGGCATTACAGCCTATTATGTGGTCCGACGGCTTGGCTGTTGGTCACCGTCAATAATGGATAAAGTCCAGAATGAAATACCAGACCATGCCCCCCCCCCCCCCTCCCCTTTCACACACTGGAACAGTGCCGCAACAGGATTTAAAGCTAAATAAATAAATATAAATCTTTTAGTGATAGTGCTTTTCCGCCCTTTGTGGCAAGGCTTCGGGTATCGCGAGCGACTGAGAAATCACGGCGTGTCCGACCGTTTGACTGAACACCTACGCGTGTCACTGCCCACTGATTTCACACATATTCAGCTACCGCTTTCTCTGAAACAGAAGGGAAACACGGTACCTTACTGGAGAAAATTTACTCAATGCATCACTGTCAATATTCACTGAACGCACACACACACAGAGAATTCCACCAGCGCGTTGACCACGGACCACCTTATCCAGATGTCCACCGGTGCGCTCATCGCGGTGTCTTTGCTCAACCGTGTCTTTGGCATCATGGTCCTCACGGTTCTCCGGGGAAATCATTCGATCACCAGCCCCTGCTCACCTCGTAACTCACCACACCCGAGACATTCACCCCCCAAGTCTTTTCCAAGCCGCGTTTTTGAAGCCGAAGATCGAACCTTCAGCAGCAAACGTGATTACGGCTGACGGTTGTTGTTGTTGTTGTTATTACGCGTGCGCTTCTAAGTGAACGATGGTAAATGGACTGCATTTATATAGCGCTTTTATCCAAAGAGCTTTACAATTGATGCCTCTCATTCGCCAGAGCAGTTAGGGGTTAGGTGTCTTGCTCAAGGACACTTCGACACGCCCAGGGCGGGGTTTGAACCGGCAACCCTCCGACTGCCAGACAATCGGTCTTACCTCCTGAGCTATGTCGCGTGCGCTTCTAAGCGAACGATACCACCAGGTTTGTCTTCCATCAAGTCAAACGCTGGCGTTTCATTCTTCTCTTCATTTTACAAACGCACATGCATACGCACACGGGCGCGCGCTCACACACGTCTCTACTCTCCAGAAATTGCCGGAAATTGCCGCGCATGAGGGGTCTCGGAGGCGAGATTACAGGAGACAAAATACCCATTTCCTTTACGTGGAGAGACGGAAACGGCTGCAGCCTTAATGAGAATCTCCCATTGACTTATTAATCTCGTTTCACAAAGGATCGCTCATAATGTTCAGTTAAGACTTTATGCATGGTGGCGGAGGATGGTGGTGGAGGGGGGGAGGGGGTGGATAACCGTTTAAATTCAAACCCGCTGCTTCTTCGTCAGGCTCGTTTATGAGGCACCCATGTGTCGAGGAGACTTGCAAAACACGAAATTATGAAGAGCGCAAAAAAATTGCCAATTTATCTCACGCTGATAATAATAATTTTTAAAAAAAGATACGAGTTCATTCTTCTAGATTATTCTGAAAAATAGATGGCTTTGAGAGCAGGCAACACACAAACCCCCCCACCACCTTGGTTTTGGGACCATCAGCTTTGACCCCCAACCCCCTGGATGAGCCAGACCTGCTCAGGCTGCGGTGGACTCTGGTGGTCTGTGCTGTCTATGGTGTTTCCATGGGACCCAGTGGACAATCGGGTCACTGCCCCCGCCCCCACCTTCCCCCCCCCCACACAAAAGGGAGAGAGCGAAGGCACTTGCGACCATTATTACTAAGTGGCTTCTGTAATTTGGACCTTCATATAGCGCGAGAGAGATAGAGAGAGATAAAAAAGAGAGAGACTCTGGGGTAATTATAGTGGTTTTAGCACCCAGGCTGGGGGGTGGGGGTGGGGGGTGATTAAATATAGTGGAAGAATGGGGGAAGGGGGTCAGGAATGGGGGGTAGGGGGTGGGGGGGTTAGCAGGGGCATTGACAGAAGAGAAAAGAAGCTCTGAGGTACATTTCCCTTTTTCAAAAAATTTTTTTTTTTTTTTGGTACATTGACGGAATGAAAGGCAGAGGAGCAGGACCACACGTTAATGCCCTCGTCGCCGTGACGCCGTTGCCGTGACACCATACTGCAGCGTGACGCTTCGGGTGAGCGTCGGCTAACATCCTGAAGCCAGACGGAGGAGCGATCTGAAATACGGGGTGGGGGGGTGGGGAGGGGTGGGGGGGCTTGTTCCAATCGCTTATTTTTTACCTCCTTTTCCTCACTCCTAAGCTCCACGCAGGAGGACTCAAGGAAAAGATGCAAGGGAAGGACACAAGGGGCAAGGAATCAAGGAAGGAAGCGCGTATGAGGAATGTCCTTGCTGTTTCAACAATGAGTTGGGGAGAGGTGGTTTATCAGGAAAACCATTAATACAAGTGTTTGGGGAAAAAAATAAAAATAAAAAACTTTCACAAAGGATGCACTTGTGTTTCCTTGGTCAAGCATCCTTCAAATGCCTCCTAGCTCCTGGCTCCTTCAAGGAGAATTTAAGTTGGGAGCGTTGTTAAAAACGGCATTGATCGATTTCGAGATCAGTCACGACCGAAGAGACAAGGACGGATTAAAATGAGGGATTGGAATGAGCCCCAGGTGGACGCAGGGACGGGGAGGAGGAGGCACGGTCGTGCACAAACAGAAAAGGGCCTTCCCCAAACTGTTGGGGAAGGACAGAATCATCTAGAATCTGATTGTGTGCTGTAGCATTAAGATTAAATGGAGAGGTTGGAAATAATGACAGGATGGAGGAGGGGGACATAAGTAAAAAAAAATAAAAATAAAAAACTATTACTTCAAAGCAATAATAAGGAATTCTATTTTATCTACTTGCATTTTCACCCTGGCTCTTGTATAAGCACTAATGGGGGGGGGGGGTTCCGGATATTGATTAGAATAAGATCCGCCAGCTTCAACTTGACTTGCTGAGAACGGCTGTGGCTGTTCCTCGGAGCTTGAATTAAATTTATTTCTTGCCAATAAAAAAAAGAAAAGAAAAGAAATAGAAAAGCAGGCTGACGGAAGGACCTACCAGAAGCAGGAGAGTAAACGCACGAGTGGGGGGGTGGGGGGGGGGAGGAAATGGGGCAGAGGGGGGCGCTTCATTGCTATGCAGACTCACAATGCCGGGCATTATCATAATGCAGATAGCGTGACTTGAGTTTTTTTTTTTTGCTTGTTTCTGCCATTCTCCCATTCTTTTCCTACAGTCTCTGCTGGACTATTCCTGCGCCAAGCGTGGATGAACTGAGTAAGGGGAGGATCGGAAAACAGCAAGAGGTTTCAGAAAACCTCAATCAAACACGCGAGCAATAAACTGAAAAAAAAAATGTAACGTTTTTTTTAAAACCCCCATTTCCGGTTTTTGTTTCACGAAAAAAATGTTTCTCCTCCACCCCACCCCCCGGTTCCTTAAAAGCGCCAAACAGGAGGAGCACGGCTCTGAATTGATCAGAGCGGCGTGTTAATTGACGGTCTGATGCAGCAGGACGCGTTGCCTTGTGTCCTCTCTCTCTCCGTCTCTTCCGCTCTAATTAAAAGCGTTCCCGCCGGCACGGACCCGCAGCCTGATGCTAATTCGCAGGTGTTTCGCTCGTCTCCATGGCTACGCCAAGGAATCACATTTCCCTACGTTTAAAATGGAGATTTAAACCGTTCGGACGCACGAGCTGTGTGCCGGTGCCGATTTTCCGTTACTTTTAAAGATAATTATTTATAATTTTATCATTAGTATTATTATTGTTATTAATAATAATAATAATAATAATAATAATAATAACAACAACATTTTATAACCACACTTTTATTAAACCCACTCTAAGGAACTGTTACACCCACACACCAGGAGTCTCCTAGGCCTTTAAAGTTAAAGTTAGGTAGGTGACTAAACTAGGTGATTACATGGTCAATGGCTGTCAGAATCAAGGGCAAAAGCAACAGAGACTTGAATTCTCATTGTAATGAATGTAATCAGACTGTTACATCTGACCTAAGAGGTTTACAGCAGCCGATATGTAGTATTTCCATACGCCCCGCCATAATGCAGACATGTTTAACTGGAATAAAGGAAATTAATTGGAAGTCGGCAAACAAACTGACAGCCCAGCAAACCTGGTCCGATAAACGATGGTTGCTATGTACTCAGTTTCAACCAATCAGGGAACGGCACTGTGAGATTATGACCACGTTATGTTCCGTGACGCCATCAGACCCCTGACTGAGACTAACCGCAAACAATGAGCCAGTGTGTGTGTGTGTGTGTGTGTGTGTGTGTGTGCCCACAACTTGGCCGTGTGTGCATGTATGTGTGTGTGTGTGTGTGCGCGATTGAGACCTGTCTAATTAACATTTTGATCAATACAGACCGCTGTGTTCTCCAGACATCGCCATAAATAAATAAAAATTTAAATCAGAAAAGCCAGACAGGTACACATCAATGGCGACATATACAACACCTTCCCCCTTTAGAGATATTTTTCATATTTGCCTTTCTTCACACAAAAAACCTTCCTTCCTACTGTGTACTTATTCAGCCACTGCCTCTGAAAGAAAGTGCCTTTTTGAAATAAATCCCCCACCAATACAAAAAGTCAAACACCTGAACTACATACAGTACAGCTCCAGTTTGGAGACCGTCGATTGTGATTTTCTCTCACTGCCAATGGGGGCACTACAGTAGAACTACCACTGACTAAAGAAGAGGTGTATCCACTGACAACTGGCACACTGCAAAAACTTTTAAAAAAATAAGTTGCTCAACAAGCATTTTAGTCTTATACTTAAGACTTCAGCTCTGATTTCTATTCCTTTTTTTCCTTTTGTTAAATATGGCAAGATCTCAAAAAATGAGGTGAGACGGTTTGACTCGTTCCATTGTGAAATCCCAAGCCCTTCATGAAGCATTTAACTGGGGCGACATAGCTCAGGAGGTAAGACCGATTGTCTGGCAGTCGGAGGGTTGCCGGTTCAAACCCCGCCCTGGGCGTGTCGAAGTGTCCTTGAGCAAGACACCTAACCCCTAACTGCTCTGGCGAATGAGAGGCATCAATTGTAAAGCGCTTTGGATAAAAGCGCTATATAAATGCAGCCCATTTACCATTAACTGGTTGGAACGTCCTTAAAACATGGCGGACTGGGTCCTTAATGATGGCGGACTTGGTCCGCAAAGATGGCGGACCTCGATCGATTTCCTGCTGAGACGAGACGCGGGAGATGGGGACGGATAAAATAAGTGATTGGAATGAGCCCCATGTCCCTTCACAACACTAAAACACTTAAGAACATACTTTTCTTTTTTACGTTGTAAACTGTCGACAAGCTCATTGCTGAAGCAGTAGTCGCCACAAGGGAAGCATCTAACGGGGATAGAACTGAAAACAAGAGCTGAAACTACAGCACTCAACGTAAAAATGGCCATTCCCCCTCTCTGCGGCTTACGCTCAAATCACGATTTATTTCTCTCTAATAAAAAAGAAAGAAAGAAATAAAGAAATCTGATGGGTCTATAAAAGAGCCAAGCAGAACTGACTGGAGAGAGAGAGAGAGAGAGAGAGAGAGAGTGGGCACAAATTCGAGGAGAGGCGCGTTTATTCGCCTGCGGACTTGCTGGGGGCCGATGCCTTGGCAACCCGAATAAAACCTCGCCAGCATGGTACCCTCTCCCGCCAGGACAGGGACATCCTGGTGACTCCCAGTGGAAGTCAACCGACTCACACTTACACTGAGACCTTTAACCTTTAACCCCGAGATGTGAGGTCACAAATACACGACTGGAATGCTCTGAAATGAACATTCTAAAGCTGATGTGACAGAGAGGGCAATCACTGCTGGGAGTTGGAAGAAACGGAGTTCTAGAACACTGACTTTTGAATTTTGAAACAAAAAATTTCTTTAAATTTTTTTTTACAAAAAAACACTCTTCAAAGGGTTAAACTACCTTTACAGAGTCAGTCGAGAGGACTATGACAGCTCATTTAAATGTATACAGAGCAACTGCATTCCTTTCATGGAAGAAGGAAATTAAGTTGGAAAAACTACAAAAAGAACACAATCCTCTCGTCTCATGCGAGCCAGCGCACATGCTAAACACAAAATTCCTACGTTTCAAGAACACGTGCAGCTGAAAAGCCAACCGATTTCCCCTTCAAAAACGGCGAAATGAATGAAAATTACATTTAAAAAAAAGAAATGCAGCGATAGTTTCTGAACTAAAATCTTTGCCAGCACCACTTTTGCGACACCACACGCACTGATTCCTAGCCATTGATTCTAGGCCACATTTCTCTGCGCGAGAACTTTTCTCATCAATATAAATGGAAGTTGCTCGCTTCATGTTCACTTTCAGTAGGTCTAATTTGCTTTTCCTTTTTTCTTGTCTTTTCTTTTGATGACGGCAGTTTCTCCCAGTAGCCCCCCTACCCCCACCCCCACCCCCATAAGTCATCTACCCAGTTGTGTCAATATATGACACAAGAAAGAAACCGGCGTTGATGTTGATTGTATGGATTTGTGCTCTGGTGGACGCGCGGCGTTTTTCTCCGTCCTCCTCCCCTTTGATTCGACGGTCGCGGCGCAATCATCAGAGCCGCGCGGTTCCCCGCTTTCATCTGGCGGGCGCTCTCGAAAACGCCGGACTCCGTAAAAAGGGCTGGAGAACTCTCAATCAAACCGCCGCCACATTAGCCACATTGTTTCCAGGGTCCGCTCGCTCGCGCGTCTTTTTATATTTACTCACGCGGCACCCGGCAAATTAGCGGCTCACCCTCTCGCCCTTTCATCAGCCGCCCGCCGGTTTAAATTTAGCAAACAAATGACAGGGCGCAGCGTCGTTTAAAAAAACAAATAAAAGTGGTGTGGCAGGGGGTGGTTGGGACACACACACACACCACGGACTGCACGCAGTCAATCGCTTTTGCCAACCCTGTTAGGGCTTTTTGGACATCGCGTGTCTCTCTTTATTTTGATGTGCGCGCCTGTGTTCCTCCCTGACGTGTCCCTTTTGCATGGACACCCTAACGGCAGTCCCTCGCCTTTATCTCCCTTTAAAGCTTTACTTGACTGGCCCTCTCCAGCCCTGCATCCCTTTATAACCCTCCCCCCTTACTTTTTTTTACTGAAAATGCCATAATCCAATTCCCTTCTGTACAGAACATTGATGCATGCCACCCAGTAACTGGCTTAAGATTCCAGACTGGGGTGGGAATTGGACATACCGCAAAATCATCATCATTTAAAAAAAATAAAAACAAAGACTGACCACCCTACGAGCACTACCACCCTGCTTCCACTGTCCATGGCACGCAAAGCATAAATTCGTTTTCGGCTTCGCAGAGAGTCAACATTTGTCCACGCAGACAGGCCCTGCAGTCCTGAAGTCAGCACCAGTTGCACTGCGACAGCTCTACAGTTATCGACACGCAAAGAACAATAAGCCAATGCGAGAGAAAAAAAAAAATCCATGCTATAACGCCATGAAAATGGCTTCACCGGTAGCGTCAGCATCAGTGGAGATCGGCACATGCACAGAACCACATCACATGTGTGTTGCATTATTTCGCCAATTTGTTTGTTCCTGGACCGCAGTACCCATGGTTACTAACAGAACATAAAGCATGTGAAATGGGTCCATGGGCACAAATATAAAAAACATAAAAGGCTACATAGTCAAGAAAAAAAATAGTAAATTATGGAGGGGGGGGGAGCCTAAGAGGAAGAGAATCAGACCAACTCTCCCAACACTGCACCCACCCCACCCCACCCACTTCCCTCCCCCTCCCCCCAAAGATTTCACATCCTATTATGTCCCGGGTTATTGAACCATTTGCAAAGTTCTTTCCCTTGGTAAGACTCATGCCTGAGAGAATGTACATACAGCACTGATGCTTTACCCCCCCCCCTCCCCCACCAAAAGGGTGGGGGTGGGGTTTCTCCCCAGCACCCGGAGACAATGACCCTGCTGGTTGCCGTGGTAACGTTTGCCACTTTTGCGACGGAGCCTGACTTTGATTACACAATTTGCGCCTCCAGGTTTTCGATACACTTTGATCTGCGACTACGGTTACTAAGGGGGTGGGGGGTGGGGGGTTGTGGGGCGGCGCTGATGGAGGAGGGTGGGGGGTAGGAGGACTGTGGAAGTCAGCAGCTCTCCTTTTAACATTACAGGCAGCTAAAGAGGAGGTGCGATTCAAAAAAAAGATGTCAAGGCTGGTGACAAAAAGGTACCTTTTTGTAACCTCCACACCTCCAACAAGAAAAAGAATCTGCAGTGAGGAGTACGTCTGACAGTGCTGTTCGTTTGCTGGCTCTACAAAATGACTGGCTTTAGGATACAGGTTAGGACACCTGGATGGTCCGGTTCTGGAATTCTTTCTATCCTCTGAACCTCTTTGTTGGAGGAAGGGATAATATATGTGTTATACTTGTTAAGGGACATTGGAGTTTTCACATATAAAGAGAAGCTCTCCACCAATCACAGAATACATTGGGAACCACAAACAGAACAAAGCTGGTGATGACTGGTGGATTCCTTACGGCTATGCTCCCATTGTCCCTGAAGGCCTCCCGGAAGTATAACCAGAAAGTGTCCGCCAATCACAGTCAGGGTTATTCTGTGACTTCCTGACCAATGTACTCTGTGATTGGTGGCACCCTCCCTCTGGTTTCATATGCAAAAAAGGGACAATACCAACACCTCGATCCCTATTTAATTATTCATGACTCACGTGGTTCTGATTGGTTGCCGAAGCTTCCGCTGCTGTGCTTATGTGGACGGCAGCTGCGGATGTGGCGTCTTCCACCAACCCCTTCGTAAATATTCACGCCGTTGTCGCAAATCAGAGCAGTCTTGAGAGCCAGCAATGGCGGAGGCAGAACTTCCAAGGTTAAGAATTAATACAGATCGTCCGATTAGCGTACGTAGCGGGTGCGGCTCGGCTAGTTTGCTAGTGAAGCGCAGTGAGGGTCAGGTAAAGAGAAGGCCTTGTGGCAGGTTACCGTGACAACACTCCCTGGCTACACTACCCAGTACGAATTATGCACAAGGAACGAATATTTTACCTCGCATTATTGTAGCGGTAATGACAGCAAAAATAGTAGTTAAAAACTATTATAATTGGTTTTGCAATTTCATTGCACGCACGATTAATGAATCCATTATCTATACCCGCTTATTCCTGGTCAATCTCACTGGGGGGTGCTGGAGCCTATCCCAGCATGCAATTGGCTAGAGGCAGGAATACACCCTGGCCTACATTCCATTGCAGGGCACACACAGCATTTGTACACACAACTATGGGCAATTCAGAGCCTCCAGTTAGCCTACCTGCATTGTCTTTGCACTGTGGGAGGAAACCGGAGTACCCGGAGGAAACCCACATGGACATGCAAACTATATTCTTGCTTTGAGGTGACAGTCCTACCCACTGCACCACCATGCCACCCTTTACCTTTTTTATTTTTTGTATTAGTTCACACATCAAGTCTGTACAAGCAAATAATAAAAAGGCACCATTTCCATATTTGGAAATCAATGCACCAAAAAAAACAATAAGACAAAGAAGAGTTCTAATAACGTGTACATACGTTAGCTCGTTGAAGATACGTGCGACTATTATGGCCGTGCCTTGTAAAAATAAAAAATTTTAAAAACCTTGTGAACAGTGCCCATGATTCTCCACCATTGGGCTGCCTGGAAGAAAACTAGGAAAATTGGTCGGTCGGTCGGCATTCTGTATTTTCTATATTCTGTATATAGAAAAAAGGATCCAAACCAAATTCACTCAGTCACTCAGTCACTCAGTCACTCAGTCACTCAGTCACTCAGTCACTCAGTCACTCAGTCACTCAGTCACTCAGTCACTCAGTCACTCAGTCACTCTCTCACTCTCTCTCACTCTCACTCTTCACTTCACTACTCTCACTCACTCACTCTCTCACTCACTCACTCACTCACTCACTCACTCACTCACTCTCACTCTCTCACTCACTCTCTCACTCACTCTCTCACTCACTCTCTCACTCTCTCACTCACTCTCTCACTCTCTCACTCTCTCACTCTCTCACTCTCTCACTCTCTCACTCTCACTCTCCCCCTCCCTCCCTGAGAGGACGTTCTGTGGGACGCATGCGCAGGGGGTGTCAGCTAAAACGTGTCCACGGAAGCGAGTTGCGGCCGTGGGTCTGGACGGTTACGCGCTTGTTTAAAAAAAAAAAAAAAAAAAAACGTTTTTAGCCCAGGCAGTGAGAAACACACGGGCATGAAACACAAGGAGACGTCCCGTCCCTCTCTATTAGCGCCTTTAAAGAAGCTAATCAGGGTGGATTCCTCCACCGACCGGCTCCTGGCGACACACACAATTCATTTCACGCCGCCTGCGATGAATTCCGCGTGGGAGCTGCGCGACGCCGGCCGTCTCTCCACCTGCAGTTGTGTTTAATTTGATCAGACTCAAAACGCTATTTCTCCACAGGTGCTTATTAACGGAATAAGGGGGAACAGCCTCTGGGCCCGGGCACCTGCGGAGATTGTTTTGCGATATCATTAAAATCCGGTTGCATGTGCGGTTGAGAAGCGTTAAATCCCATCCCCCCCCACCACCCATAGCATTTATGATTTGTTTACCGTAGACACTGAACCCAATTATTTGGCCTCGGTCAACTTGCTGAACCACACTGTCAAGGATTTGATCCTCCTACCACAAACGCTATAACATCTGCATATTCCACCCCTCATCCGACCCCCCAGATCCTTCGACAACTGTAACCCCATCGCAGTGAGATTTCCTGGCTCTGCGGTTTCCATAGAGATGGAACCCCCACCCCCACCGTGCCCCCCCAACCCCCAACCCTCACCGTCCCCCCCACACGCCCATCACAGGGTCCGAATCTTCTCCTTGTGCTCTGTGAAGCCTGGGGGGAAAAAAAAAAAGCTGAAATGAAAATGTAAAAGAAAAAAAAGGAAAAAAAAAAAAACCTTTTTGCTGCTCCATCTGGCTCTGTAATAAAGGTAAAAAAAAAATCTCTCTCTCTCCCCCCTCCCAGCTGACAGCATCTCTCGAGCGTTAAACTCGAGAATCTCTCTAAACCACCCCGAAGGCACTTGACATCGCATTTCAGTAAGTATCTGAAATCTATAATGACTTTCGAGCTCGGCTGTGATTGCGAAATATTGCATAAAGCAGTCGTAAGCGCCGCAAGAGAAACCCCGGACAATAATCGATACGCGCGGGAACCTTGAGTTACCTCAAAGTTAAAAAACAAAAAAACAAGGAACATAAAACTAGGGAGGAAAACAAAGCAAAATAAAACAAAACAAACACAAAAAAATATGAACTCACACCGCAGAAAATGGTAAATTAATCTTCTTTCGGAAATGCTTACCTTTTGTTAATCGCCTGTAAAGGCGTCAGGCCTGTTTCTAAACACAACGGAGCGGTGCATTCTGGGATAGCTGGCTCTCTGGCTCCCCTTTGGGAAGGATGCTGAACTGTTATCGGTCGCCGGGGATGTGTTTTTCACGGCTGTAAATCTGCATTCATTTATTTGAATTCAACGGAATGCCTCGGTTTCAACGGCCCCTTAAAAAACAGCGACTTTGGTGCAGCAATACCACAGTGCACTGCTTCATTTCACACATAACAAAGAGGTAACCAATTCTGAAACAGGAAGCAAATGAGTTATTCTGAATTTCTTATGTTTCGTTAATGGTTTTTTTTCAGAGCAGGTTTCCTTTAAAGGAGGCATATTGTCTCCAACTGTGTGTGTGTGTGTGTGTGTTTTTATTAGGACTGCCAAATCTCTGGACTGAAAAGAATTCAATTGGAAATTCAATTTGTTCGTGAACTAACCCAGGTTTATTTGTTTGGCCGGCGTACAGAGAAGCCTATCGATCTCGCATTGGGTAGCATCACCTGAGCTTGGCATGTTCGGAGTTTGGCACGCAGAACTACAGGAGCGTCACGACACAGGAGGCCAGGCCTGTCGTCTGCATGCTGGCTTGCCCTACGCGCTGTCGTGTGTACACTGTAGACGGCTAAAATATGAACGCAAAAGGGAGCGCAGTGATAGGCCGCCGCTGCTGCACGAGAGGAACACGGTGTGCTTTGCTCTTCACAAGCCGGCTCGTGGAGAAGACAATGGCGCCCATACAAAGGCAAATGAGTCGCCAGATCCCCAGCCCCCTTTATTATTATTTTTTTTTTTTTGCTTCGGTGGTTTGCTTCCAAACAAACCGGATTTTTTTTCGGGCAGCTTCGAAACCAAAAACAAAAGGAAAAAAAACGCCAGAGTGTTCACCCCCTGAATCCTCCTCTGCGGACGACTGAATTTGGCTGCTCCGACTGGCACCTGAAGTTTACACTAGTATCCCCGTCCAGCGTTTACGTGGCACCTGTGTGTCATCATCTCGATGTTGGAGCTCGCTGTCGTGCCTCCTCCTAGTCTGACTTCTCATAACTGGACGGAGTGTGGCGCAGTAAGGAACTGCGCTTGTAACCGAAAGGTCGCAGGTTCGATTCCCGGGTAAGGACACTGCCGTTGTACCCTTGAGCAAGGTACTTAACCTGCATTGCTTCAGTATATATCCAGTTGTATAAATGGATACAATGTAAAAATGCTATGTAAAAAGTTGTGTAAGTCGCTCTGGATAAGAGCGTCTGCTAAATGCCTGTAATGTAATAACTCATTTCTAACTTAGCCTATGTTTACTGTGCGAACTGGGCTTGATGTGTTCATGGCTATGAATGACTGTTACATGATGAGTATTTTGTACCCTATCGGACCTGTGTTTTGTAGTGCAAATGGCCTTTGGTGAGCACTCATAGTACGTCGCTTTGGATAAAAGTGTCTGCCAATTAAATGTAATTTAATGAAGTTTCTGAGCTGACAATGCAGCTGTACCACAACTCTAGACAAATCCGTCAAACACATATATATATATATATACAAATGTACATACATATATATATATATATACACACACACACACACATACGCATATATATATATTAAAGAATGCACGTACACATGAATACAGTGTAATATATTTATACATATATACAGTACTGTATATGCATTTACTCTTGTCGTGAGCTGTCATACAATGATACCCTGTCACATAACTTCGGCACAAGTGTCCCTTCCCTGTTTACAGAGACACACTGTGAGCTGAGAGAGTTTCAGATGAGATACGAGCACAGACCACCGCACTAGGAAACTGAAATAAGTCGGGTGTCCTTAAGGAAGGTGTGAGCACTGGAAAGTTATCTTTGCCTGATGTAAATGTTCACAGCCTTTCTGCAGACTAAACATGAGAGCGCGGGAGAGCTACCAAGCACAAATTATTCTAATAAACTGCCCCCCCTGTCCCCCCCCCCAACCCAGACTGAATAATGCGGCATTTCTGTTCAGCAGGAAAAAGCCGTCAGGAGATGTCTCAAATTCCGGAAACTATTTCTGGTGTATTATTCTTTCATATGCGAATATCATGGGGGGGGGGGGGTCAATCTGACCAAATTATGAGTGTAAAAACAAATAAATAAATAAAATTAACCATATTTCCAGGCACCCTGTTCCTTATCATGGCATTCTCTCTCTCCAGCGCTTCATAAATAGCCGGACGTGTTTCTTCTCAAATTGATGTACTTTCTCAGAAAATGAACATTTTTTTCAAAAGCAATCAACATGTCGATTGCTTTGCATGTCGGGGAAAGAGGGAAATGGCATTTCTATTCTTACAGTACTTACTGTATTTCTTTGCATTCTGGGTATTTCCGTTTGCGGGTACGGCTGGGCTGTTCCAAGAGACTAATAATACACCCTGTGACCTTCATAATGCACCCTGTGACCTTCATAATGCACCCTGTGACCTTCATAATGCACCCTGTGACCTTCATAATGCACACTGTGACCTTCATAATACACCCTGTTAACTCCACTGCTTTCGCTTGCCAGTGGCGAAGGTTACATCAGCATCAGACTGTTCAGTTAAGAACATTCTTAATCACACATTTGTGATCTTAACACCGCAAAATGTTAGTGATGGGGACACTGCATTGGAGGAGGCGCCAACTCCCAAATGAGACATTACACCGAGGTCCTGACTCACCATGGTTCTTAATGGTCTTAATTTGGGCACCCCAGGGTCCTGGTTCAATTCCCAACCCATTCTCAATCAAGGTGCCAACCTAACCATCCTGCAGTTTGATTGGTTCAAATAATTTCCTAATGTGTGATGATTGTTCTGCTCTAAAAATGGCTGCCATGCATCAGCACCTGCTGTGAAAGAGGTGAACTTTACTCATTTCCTGTAAAGTACTTTCGAGAATCTTAAAGATGCTACGCAAAATTAAATCAGTAATAATAATAATAATAATAATAATAAGGGTGTGGGGTTGGGTGTGATTGAGTTAAGATAATAAAACCCAGATATTTTTTGTTTATTTCAGCTTTGCTTGCTTTGAAATGGAAAATTTTAGTGGTCCCCCTTGATTCTATTGAACTGGTTTACCACTTTCTTTCCCTCCCTCCACCCCTGTCCCTTCTCAAACAGAAGATAAGTGCGCCTCTTCGGTTCAGCACCCCGCACAACCCAAACACATTTTTTTGTTTGTTTTTAAAAATCGCATGAGGGGGCAGAAAATCCACGTTTGTCCAGGCCTGGTCGTTTCTTAACCGTTTAAGGTGTGAGGTCACAAACATGCGATCAGAATGTTCTCAACTGGACATTCTAACGCTGATGTAACAGTCACTGCCGGCAATTGAAAGTTAGAATGGAGTTCTAGAACACCAACTTATTTTGGGAAAAGAAAAAAAAAAACATTCAAAAAAATCTCAAATGGCAAGGTCAAAATGACATGAGGCAGGAGGGAAAATAAGGCTTTTTTTTGTCCAGGCCTGGTCATTTCTTAAAATCTCTTTACTGTTGACTCTCTGGCTCACAGCTCTGTCTGAGTGTTCTGCTACCATCTGTCTTCCCCTGGTTTCTCCCTGCCCCACAGGCACTGCAGGCCACATTCTAACAGATTTTACCCCCCCTCACCCCCCCACACACCCTGCTCAGTCCTGACCTTTCACAAAGCAATAAGCGCTAATTTCATTTAAGACTTGAAGAAGTCGTTCTCCCTCAGCTGAATCTAACCGTACCCAAAAGAGATGACTGGGCTGTGCCCGCCTGGGAAGTTTAGGAGCAACTATGAATATTTTTTACCTCTTGAAAGTCAGACATAAAAAAAACAGGTAACAATTTTCAGGAAGAAATTTTGAGGTAAAGGGGTAATAACAATAAAAGAAGCAATCTCCGAGGACTTACACTTTTTAAGGTAAGGACATCGATCAAAAGTTTGGCGAATTTCCTCATATTCAGACTCTCTGAGAAGAGACTCATATTTTGAGATTTGCAGTTTCATTTGTTACAGGCTTTGCAGAAAGAGAAAGGAAGAGAGAAAGAGTGAGAGTGAGAAAGAGAGAGCGAGAGAGAGAGAGAGGACTGTTCTAGCCACAGCAATATTAGGCTCTTGTAGTACTTTTCTGCTTTCATTCTGCCGATATTATTCAGACTGCAATTTGTTACAGATCTGCACTCACGCAACCATTGTAATGCAATCTGATTGTGGAACCTACTTGAGGTACATTGGGTAAAAAATGTTTTAAAAAAAAATCTAATAAAAAGAGCTTCATGCAGTGGTTGTTGTTTGCTCCATTGTTCATTTGATTGTTAAAATATTTAAAAGGCCGGCCTTGCATAACAAGCACAAAGCACAATAATGGGACTCTCTCCTGCACTTAAGCAGTTGTCTGAAGTTCATAATAGACCTTAAGGGGGACCTTAACTGAATTTATTACATCCCAAAAAGCAAAACTTTCTTAAAATGGACACAATTGCACAGAAACTCAAGAGAGCAATAAAAATGTGCATCACGGCTCGTACAACAGCACAGGGAAAACATTCTTGTGTTTTTTCCTTTTTTTAAATAATTTATACTTTTTTCTGATTAAATAAATACTTCCCAAGTTTGCAGACGTGTGTAAAAGTTCAGTTTTTATTTTAAAGGGGGGTTGTGAAGGGGGGGTCTGGGGGCAGGCCTGATTACAATGTTTTCTAGGCCAAAAATCAAAATTGAGTTTCAGTCTCAAAAGCATGGCATATTTATTACTCACGTTTTGATTATGTAAGGATGTCTATAATTGCTCACATTTCTGGAAACCGTGGCAACGAGGCCTTCAACAATCATTAGTTGGTAGGTAGTGGGCCAGTGAGGAGGACGGCCAAGTAGGAAATGTTAGTTTAGCAACCGTGGGATTACAGGGAGAAACAGAGTTTAGAGGGCAAAAAAACACCCCATTAACTCCCAGAAAGGCCGTGAAGAAAATACCGTTTTTTAATATTTTGCTTGAAAAATAAATGACTAAGGAACCTGCCCCTCCACAAAGTCATGGCAAAGACTTTTAAAGCCGATTGCTCGCGAGTTAACTAGCTAACGTAGCTAACGACGGCACTTACTAGAATTTCAGAAGACGCCATACGAAGCATCCTGCCTTTAGTAAATGGCCTATGAAGGATAGAGGTTATACGTCTTGCGTATAAGGGAATGTCAATTCGATCACACAATATAGAAACCCCGTCATTTCACTTAGACTAGGACGCCATACAACGCCAGGAAGTAGGCCTACCTTAGTTCGTCGGTCCGCATCCAATGCTACTGTTTACAACGAATATGAAACGGACATAATTCCGTTAGCGCGTTCGTTTAAATTAGTGACACTTTTTTTTGATGAAGTCAAAGAAAGGTAGAGCCAGATGTTAACTTAGCTCACCTTCTAAAACAGGTGTTCACGCGTGGGGCGACTGAACTCATACTTACTTGGCTAATTGTTGTCTTTAACCAGGGTCTAGGCGAAACCATTTGGGGGGGGGGGGGGCTTGACGTCGGTACTCTATTTTGTAGTGTCCTTTTTAATGATGATGATAATGATAAAATAAAAAAGAACGTGCTCAGGTGTTTTCAAACTGTACTTCTGCGGCGAAACTCATCAATTAAGCCAGGGAAGCGACAGAAATTCTGATTTATTCTTTGAAAAGACTTGGACAGTTTTCAGTTTTTCAGTTCTTGAGTTGAGTTTTCTTCCTGAACTGGTGGAGTTGAAATTGAATGGACTCCAAGCTCGTTAACAGCCTTGAATCTTGAAACTGAGATGATGCTTGTAGTTCTGGTTGGAAACGGAAGGTGCTGTTCGCATTGTTTTGATAGCAGTGGACTTTAACCACCATCTTCAAGGCACATTTTCTTTTAATATTATTATACAAAGATGGAAATCTGGTGAGTATTTTCTATAAAGCTACTTTTATGCTGCAGAACACAATCACATCATTGCACCGCTCTTTTTAAATTTTTTATTTTTATTTTTTATAGATGAGCTGATGCACGCAGACCACTTTACAATGCTTAGCACTTTTTTATATTCAGATGTTCGGAATTTTTATATTCGTCGCAGCAATGACAGACACCCTCCTCGGGGCATTAGAACCGAGGCTTGACGACGTTGCCGGGCTGAATTACCTGCTCCCTTCATTGCGTATTCGTATGTTCTTATCTATACAATTTGCCATTTTTCCATCGCTATTAGTGTGGTCCGTTGCATAGTTTCACCAGCTCCCAGCTCTCGGCAGCGCTCCGAGACAACCCGGTAGGAACCAGAAACTTGAACAGCAAAACCAAAACCATTTCTGTGCGCGAGAAGGTCTCTCGAGAAAGTTAGGACTAGGAGCGCGCAGCGTGCGGCCCTGCCAGAAATAGACCGGTTCCGGGCACGGGGAGGGGCCGAGCCAGGCAGAGAGCTGTCCGGATTGACCCGGTATTGAAATCAATTAAGGGAAATCGTGGCTGGACTGAGCGCTGAGCCCCCAGGGGGACCAGCTGATCCTGACAGACTGGCGTTCTCCCGCTCAGTTTGAGGGCTTTCCTGACAGCCCTGGTTCTGCCAAGAACCCTCAGATATTCATTATAATTCTAACACCTCAAGGATTAAGTCACCCTATAATAGCCATTGTTTTTTTAAAAATGCCGACAGGCTAATTAATAGGAAATGTTAGGCCGTATTTTAAAGCGCTCAAGATTAAAAACAGGCATGAACCAAGGAGTAATATTGACAAACAGAATATTTAAATCATTTTTTGTTAATATGTTGTTTGTATGCTGTCCTGGGGGCCCAGTATTGGCTACTGACTGACAGACAGAGACCACCTGGGAGCGTTTCCAGACAGGTGATCTCTCAGCCAGGGCTTTCCGCGAAAATCAATTTCTCAATTAACGGGAAACCATGGAGGCTTCTGAGCGACGCGAAGCGTTTGAGTGTGTTTGCCAATGGACCGGTGTTTGCCCACGAACCGGTGTTTGCCCACAGATGAACCGATTCGCGTGAATTCAAGGGAACTGAGCGGGCTTTTTTTTACGCAGCCGGGTCTGGGAAAGGCGCACAAAAGTGACGAAAGATTTATCGCTAAGAATATTTGCATTTGTTAGTTGCAGAAGGGGGGGAAGGGGGTCCTTTTTCGACAGAGCCTGGTTTTCCCCTATAGGCTTGGGGGTCGCTGGATATGCAAATTTATTTTATTCCCATATTAACTTTTTATTGCGCACTCTAATCCCATTTAATGAAAGGACTGTAAGCAAAGGACATAGAGTCACTGCGAGCCGCGTACTCTACAAGTCTTCTTTCAGAGAAGGTAATGTCCCCTATGGCGTTCATCCTCTTCCAGGACAGAATGAAAACACACCTGTAGCATCTTGACTCGCCGAATGCAGAACTGAATATTTGTCATGGGTGTACTAGCCTGACCTATGCCAAATCTAAAGCTCCCTCGTCCTCACCCTCATCCTCATCCAGGGGTTCTCGAACCCCTCTCGTTTGGAACCTGGAGCTGGATCCAGGTATTTGATGTGTTCTGCGTCAGGTACACCTGATTCACCGGATCAAGGGCTTGTTCAGTTGTATCAGGTGTGCTTGAAATGGGGGGGGAGGCTAATTAAGACACCGCAGTGCACTTACTATGGCCCTGTGTTTTTGGCCAGGGGTGACCAACAACACAGTTAAACGCAAATTTAGTGTTGACAGCAACACAGTTTTCTTGTGGCACTGCACTCCAGCACATTGGATTTAAATAAATAAAACAATGAGTACGAGCTTAAAAATGCAGACTGTCGGCTTTAATTTGAGGCTATTTACGTCCCCCTTTTGACCGATCGGCAGTACTGAGACAAAACAACAAAAAAAGCTGAGTCACTGTCCCAGTCCTTCCGCATTTGACCGTAGCCTACATTTGCATGAAAAAACCGAGAGAGAGCCGTCAGCTGTGGTCTTCAACCTTCGGATATTTCGGCGATGAAAATGGACGTCAAGGCCCGGAACAGACCTCCATTGTTCCTTCCCGCGGGTGAGTCATCGTTCACCCTGACATCAGACCCGTGCAGAAGTAACGACACGCACAAAACACCCACGATGCATCTGCATTTTTTAATAGAGGCATGTCGCTTCAAAGATACAAACAGTATAGTCACGTGACAATTTCAAGTACAAGAATAAAATGAGTCCTCTTTTTTTTTTTTAACTTCATCTTTCAACAATTGTCATCACAATATATAAAAAATACAGCCATGCTGTGGTTGATATATATATATATAGAAATAGAAAATAAAAATACTTCTTTTAAAAAATAAATCACTGACACTGTCATTATCTTGTCGAAACACACCAAAGGGACGTTTTTAAATCAGCACATCAGAAACCAAGGGATTTCAGGAGAAATCTTTTAATCTCACACCTGTGGCCATTATAATAGCAGGAATCTGGATCAGTCCAACTCAGCCCCCCCTCTCCCCCACCCCCCTTCTCTCCATTAACACAACAGAAGAAGGCCTTTCTCAATTTCTCATTTGAAAGATCCCTGCCAGTCAAGGCCATTTCTCTCCCATGCATAATTGAACAGCCGTTCCCCCCCTCCCCCCCCCAAAAAAAGGATCATAATGGCCTTCTCTGTCCACGATGATGGCCCTTGAGTTCTGATGAGGCGAATGAGAAATCCGGGGGCCTGAAATTCAGCGGTGCTGTGTAATGAACACCGGGAACAGGTCGTCTCAACACCGCAATTCAACGCGTCATCAAAGTCGGCGTAACATGCTAAATGCTAGCCTGGCAGAGGGCAATTCGGCAGGGTCCAAATGGGCGCCCCCGTGGTTCCAACCGAGTGTCAAGTTTTGCCATGGGAAATAATCAGACAGGAAAGACGAATAATACCAGGTCTGGACAGCAACGGTTGTCTTCCGTCAGGGAAGTCTGGAGGCATGCTACCACCATTAACTGTTTTTTTTTTTTTTTTAGGGGTTAAAATACGACAAAAACAGAACAAGCCGTTTTCTTGGGGGGAGCTACTCCGTAGCGTACAATGCACCAGTTCTTTACAGCCACATTAGGCCACGTCACGTGATGAATGTACTTATTCAGTGCGTCAGCGGGGAGAGAATTCTCCATAACCACGGAGTAATCAGTCCGCAGCGAAGACGACGCTTCGAAACGTCGACTCAACAGGACGTGGGAGAGTCGAGCAGAACGCTCTGCTCACAATGCTAAACCAACAAGCTGCAGATTCTGCGGCTACGCTCTCCGGGTAGACTCATTTCGCAAAATGACAACGGCTGATGACACTTCAGAACTGTGTTAATGTGGTGCATTCTGGGAAATAAATGGGTCTAAAACGTACAAAGCCAATTAACCAGCTGGGTAATTTAGAGCCGAGGGGATCTTTTTTTCGGTTGGACCATTATCAGACATGTGATCCTCCAGGGAGTTTGTTTTGTTCTGTTTTTTTCTTCTTCTTTTGTGTTGAGGAAACGTTGAGGGGGGGGGAGATGGGGAATGTCAGGATGGATTTGTTCCAGAGAAAACAGTCGCGTGTTTTCCAGGTGAGCTTCTGATTGGTTATCCTCAGGAAGGTCTCCATGTTCTCCTGCTGTGGGCAGTCCACGAGGAACGGTTGCACGCACATCCCAGGCAACACGTTCCCCCGGAAACGACCATCTCTCTACACGCATCATTCCTTCCAGGGACAGCGATCGTTTTGTTTTTTATTATCGAAAGTCAAAGTTGAACCACAACAGCAGCTGTGAAAGAAAAGGAATCCATCATGTAATCCATTAAAAAAAGTGCATCTGTATAAAGTTGGAGGAGGTTGTTTTTTTTTTTTTTTCCCACAGGGACATCTTAAAATATCATCAGCAAACCTGCAACCCCCTGCTAGGTGAAGCAGCTTTAATGCTCACTTCCCCCCCCCCGTCTGAGGGTGACATTTCCACAACATTAGCCGTTCGGCCTTTTGATGCACGCAGCACTCAAAAACGTTGGTGCTGTTTTCGGTCTAAACACCGAAAGATTACAAGGATAGGCATGCTTTGGAGGACGAGAAAAGTCGCTCAGAAGAAAAAAAACGATACTCAGGATTTGTTCCAGAGGGCGGAACAGAGATGATACGGACATTCCCTGTCAGGAAAGAAATAATTTTAAAAAAACGATATTCTCTCCAGAGTTGAAGTCAACGACGGACATGACAGGAGAGGCAAACTACGCGGCAAAAAAAACCCGCCACACCCCCTTGTCAACATTTCAACGTTTTCAAAAACACAGCGCAGGAAAAAATACCCCAAAAAAGATATTTAACAAGGGGCAGTATGTTCCGGAGGAACCATGCGGCCAAAACTCGACGGCACGACTACACAAGCATGCTGGACCTGACGCTCAAGTAGAAGACCGATACAGTACGTCATTTACAGTACATTACTGCCATTTACTGGACAGTTTACATCCAAAACTACATGTTAAATATGCACTTTTTACTTTTACTTCTTTAAATAAATACCTTTTTTTTTTTTTTAAACATGCAAATCACTGTAGTCCTCACTTTATAAGGCTTGTGGGTGTCATTTCCAAAACTGAAGGGAAGTCGATAATAAATTTGGAAAAAAGAAAAAAAAAGAGACAAAGGTAGCAATATGAACACATACAAAATACAAAAGAGTGCGTTTGCACAGTATTTGCAGGCCCACGGAACACCAAAGAGGGAGGCGCTTGGGCGGAGTCACGGAGACGACAAGGCCAACAGTAAGCGTAGAGCTCTTGCATTCTTTGGCATTCTCGCAATTACAACGACTGCAGCTAGGGGGCAGCGCGCAGCAATTTGGATTTGGGGGCCGTTATGTCTCTTGAAAGCCGCCCCCGCTCTCCCCCCCTCCCCCTCCACACCCCCACACAACGCTGCATGAAGTCTGGCCAGCCAACTGAAAAACCAGACTCAACTGATGTTCAAAAGAAAAGAAAGAAAGAAAGAAACGGTTACACCAGGCCCCCTGGCTCACCAGAGTGGAAAAAAAAGGACATCAAGGCGCAAGCTGCTCGGTACAAAGCAGCCAAGGAATGCAAGCCGACTGCAGGCACCCGGCTCGATTGAACGGCCTGTACCTGGGCGAAATACACAAAACATCCAAACCATCCAAAAGCACCCTGCCCCCCCCCCCCCAAAAACCCCATCCCCCCACCAGGCCTCCATCTCATAGAGTTGGTCTCCAGACAGACCTGCTTAATCCCTCAAGGTGTAAAATCACAAATATATGTGTGACTGAGAATCGTCTCGTCTGAACATTCTAATGCTGATGCAACAATCGCTACTGTCAGCTGTGAGCAATGGAGTTCCAGAACACCGACTGAGAATCTTGGGAAATAAAACAACATTCCAAAAAAAAAAAAATCCTACTCTTCTAAGGGTTTAATGAGGGTGGTGGGTGACCCCAGGCGAAGCAGCCCTGCCCTAGGCCTTCCAGGCAAAGGCGGGACCATGACACCTGGCTTGGTTCTGAGAAGGGCCGGGCGGTCGGACGTTTGGCTGTCAACTGGTTCCCCTCCAAAGAGCCCCCCCGCTCTCGACCTCCTCCCAGGGGGGGAAACCCAGAGCTGGGCCTAGACCCCGGAGAGCAGGTCCTTCAAGGGGACCTCCCTCTCCCCCAGCAGGGTGTCCCTCTTCAGGCTGGTGCCCTTGTTCACCACCTTCATCTTGACGGCCAGGTTCTTGACCTGCGCGGCGGGGACGGCGTCGAAGAAGAAGTCCTCGTTGAAGACGGGGTTGCGGCTGTTCTTGATGATGGTGCTGCGCTGCTTCTGCAGCTTGCCCGGGTTGAGGTAGAGCGACACGCAGCAGTTGATGCCCTTGATGTCGCAGGCGCGGTCGTACAGGTCCTCGGCGGCCAGCACGCGGATGCGGAGGCGCGTGGCGTCCGCGTCGTACTCCGTGCACAGGCGCAGCGTCCCGCCCTTGTGCAGGTTGACCGTGTGCTCCCGCTGGAGGCGGGCGCGGTCCGAGCCCGCCTGCCCGTCCCCGCCCCCGCCGCCGCCCGCCCCCCCGCCGGCGACGCCCCGGGCGAAGGGCGCGCGACGGGCGCGGCGCGGGATGCTGGGGCTGGTGTCGGCCGAGCTGCACTCGTCGGTGGAGAGCGAGGAGTGGCGGGCGAAGGAGCGCTTGGCGCGCGACACCTTGGCCTGCGTCTCCTGCGTGAACATCTTGAGCAGCGAGGCGGAGCGCGAGAGCAGCGGCGAGCCGAACGGCGACGACTCCGCCGACGAGCAGGTGTCGCTCTCGCCGCCGCTGAAGTAGCGGTACGGGTTGGCGTGCGCCGCGTTCAGGTCGGCCGGGTTCAGGTGGTTGCCCTCCCCCGGGCCCCTGCGGCGCTGCGCGTTGGGCGAGGTGATGGGGCTGGTGTGCTCGCTGTGGAACAGCGACTCCTTGCGGCGGGTGTGCGGGCTCTCGGCCAGCGTGGCGAAGCCGTAGGACGTCTGGGCCTTGGGCACGTACGGCAGCGACATGGCCGTCTGCGCCTGCGGGTCGGCGTTGGTGTTGGTGTCGAGCTCGCCGGCGTAGCCGCCGCCGCCGCCCGCCGCCTCGTCCGCGCTCTCGATCTGGATGATGTGGCGGTTGGCGGCCTTGAGCAGGTTCCGGGTGTCGCCCGCCAGCTTGCTGAGCAGGCGGGGGCTGCGGGGGCTCCCCGAGGGCTTCCGGCCGGCGATGGCCTGCTCGGAGGTGGAGGGGCGGAGCGCCGGCCTGGGCGCGGCCTCAGGCTCCTCCCCCTCGGCCGGGCAGCACATCAGCTTCGGCGGGATGAAGAAGTCGGGGATCTTGTCGGGGGTCAGGACGTTGCTGTAGGCCGGGACCTTGCCCTGCTTCTCCCCGCCCTCGGCCTGTCGGAGCACGCTGGTCTCCACCGACCCCCGGATCTTCTCCAGCAGCCACATGATCTGGGTTTGTGGGGGGGGGGGGGGCAGATTGGAGGAGGGGCTGAAGGAGTGACTCTCCCTACACAGACAAAGACAAGGAGGAAGAGGTTGGTACCTGCAGCAAAACTGTGCTCTCTGTGTTGGGGTGGGGGGGGGTGCCAGCGAAACCAACATGACAGGAGATTGACAGCGGCACAGTTCGGTCGCTAGGGAATTGGGCTTTTTGTCATGCAAAGGCAGCAGTTTTGATTTCCAACAGTGAGAGTGTTTTTTTTTTCTTCCTTCTTAAAGTAGGGTTGTAAACCTGCCAGTGAACCCAAGTGCATCTCTCATATTCATGTTTTGAGAGTGTTTGTGCTTGAAGAAAAAAAATATGAAGCTGACGTAAAAAAAAATTTAAAAAATTGGAGCAATGATTTGATTACAAATATGACATCAGTTACCATAAAAGAGGGCAACAGAAGAATAAACAAGATCATTTGCCATGGAAAAATAATTCTTTGCGTAGGCTGTGTGTGTGTGTGTACACATACATAACACATAAATTACGCGTAATCACCGGCATCCTCAACAAACACTTCAGTTCCACAGGAAAGACCATTTATGACTGCAGTCCTTTACCACACAAACATTTCAGTGAGTGCGAGGTGCGTATTCATTAAGTTAAGCCACTTAACAAAACCAATGGAGACAGGTTTCAAGAACAAGGTTTGTGACCAGGAGTTCGTGAAATTAAAATCGTAATTGCAGGAAGCCGGGCAAAAGCGAGCACGGACAATAGCGTACGAGGTGGCTATCACTTCCTTGGAATAAATCATGTGATGTGAAAGGAAAAAAAGCGAGAAAGAGTGTCAATGAGAATCGCGATAGTAAACTTTTTGCTTTATTAAGAACTATATTCAGTTTTATCCAATTACTGGTCGGATGGGCATTTATACTAGCAGTTATGATTCTGTCTTCATATTAGCAGTGACAAATCACAAGTAGTTAAAATTACTGGCGCGCTGTTGTGATAATTGCCGTTTTCATATTTTAAATTAGCCGATGTGTGTAACAGACCATTTTATATTCAGAGGAATTATTAAAACTATTTAATCTTTTTTGCTTAGCCGACGCGAATAGTTCCATAGCTTTTATTTGTTCCCCCGGTAAATATTATGACAAATCACCGTGCCGGTCCAATAGGCTACATATTATCCTTGTGAAATCACTCGAATATGTTAAGACCTTGGATTTATGCGGACAAACCGCTGTATTCAACACAAATAAAAAATACAGTCTTACCATTTCGTATGCGCGCATTTTACATATTTACAAACTGTATCGATAATTTTTTAAAGTGATATTTTAAGCAGTGCTATTTTTTCGCCAAAATTGAACGTACCTTACATCAAATAAGAGGGTCTCCGGTACGAAATCCACAAATTGGAAATAAGGCTACCGTTGGATGGATCATTACGAACTCAAGAAACTAATTATATGGACATTTTTTTGTGTTAAACGTGTTTCGCAATATCGTCGTTAGGGTTGTGGAAGCCTAAAGTATTTTGTTGAAACTCCGCCAACTTTTATCACGATGAAACCGAAAGAAAAAATAAAATAAAAAATAAATTAAGTGGTAGCCTACCCTACACAAGGCTGAAGACCGCCAAGACCTTGCTGAAATAGCTTCAGAACCAGCGGACGATCGCCCGTTGTTCATCCGAGCCAGCCTCTTAACCGGCTACAGTTGCGGATGAAGGCGACTGTATTTACGAGAACGTAAAACAAAGTTATCTATATCGCGATTGAAAGTGATTTTTTAGCAAGAGAAAATCGCATAAATGCACAGGCTAGTCTACGTCGCTCCTAATTTAGGCTACAAATTTCCACAGCTCCAGGTCTACTCCGTTTTTCCAAAACAAAAAATAAATATATTTCTCGATAGGATATAGCCTATCAGAAGCATTGTCACTCTTGCTGTACCTTCAGTTCGTGCACGGGACCCGTTTAATTTGACATAGGCTACTTACTTTGGGACTGAGGGGTTTCTCGCCGTTATAGAAGAGTATTCAATAACAAGTGTCTTCAGCCTGCCTTCCCGTCGCGTGCGCCGCGTCCCCTCATAATAACTCGAGACTGAACCGCAACAATAGGAGTTGCGCGCACCTGCCGGCAGACTTTATACACACAGCCCGCTCGCAGTTGTACTTAACATAGCCAATAGGAGAGCCTCGTTCCGTCCTTGCCTTGGCTTACGCTACTTTTTGGCTGGACCGCAACAATGGGGCCAGCCCTATAAACGCGAATGTCTGTGACTGAGTGACCGAGTGAGTGATGAAGTTACACCATTGGTCGGCCGGAAGAAGTGTGTTAGGTCCAGCCCTATACTAGGTTTTGACCTGGTCTTGTTTCATAAGCGCCAATATGAACGTAGCCATCGGCTGTGAACATCAAAAAGTGATTATGTGGCGTGTTGTCTCTACGCACGGCAACAGTTTGTTATCCTTCGTTTTAAGATTATAGATTCCCATTTCATGCTGGCCATGTACAACTGCACCCTTTTATCCCAGTAAGAGCCTACACACATCCTAGTAGAATCGCAAGTGGACTGTCACAGAGAGGTGCAAACAATGAGAAAATCAGAATTGCAGTTAGGCCTTCATCTGTTATTACTTATTCACTAACCTTTTACATCCTAAAACTGTGGAACGGACATGGGAAATAGCATTCTTGGTTTTTAAAGATAAGTTGCAAGCGAACTCCGCGAAGCTCGAGATACATCAGAATGCACGTGAGCGGAATTTACCTCGTCTCGGTCTTCGAGTCTGTTCTGTCATCCCATCGGTTTCCTTGGAAACTTACTTAGAGCTATGGTAACTAAACAGATTTATTTCGCATTTAAATATAGAAAGGTCTACGAGAGATGCGATGCTCGGAGGGAAAGAAAGTGAGAGGGGGTGGTAACATTATATGAACGGAAACGATTCTGGACATTTGGGCTATGTGGAATGTAAAGTTGCTAAAAACGCAGTAAAGTCATATTTAAACTATTGAGTTGACCGCAAGCGTACAGCCGCCGTGATTGTTTGCAGAACAGTAAGTGCCCATTAGTGTGCTCACTGAAGAAAAAAAACTGTAGCCTAGCTACGTCTGTGTCACAGCTTCAGAAATAGACAATTTTATAACGAGGTAAACATTTAACAGGCGGTGCGTCGCAGGATGAGAACATCTACCTAAACCAGACTATACGCTCAGGAACGCAGTCTGGAACACTCAAAACTTATCGCTGACCAAGTGTTAACCTCACGAAAGACGTTTTGATCCACACAGCCGCAATAAAATGCTTTTCAGTGACTTATTCACACGGAAAGGCAACAGGCCTGGGCAACGTCACATTGATCTCCATATTGCAAAAGGGCTGAACCAATATGAACAATATTTCGATACGCGTTGTCCTGTTTATTAGACATTCATGTTACCTTAGAAAACACGGCACCAAATGGGACAAATACTTTATTGTAGGAATGTACTCTTCGTTACAAAATGGCGGCCTGTTTAGTTGTGCCAGCGAAGATAAACGCCATTATTTCTTTCATTATTGATGCGCCGCTCCGAGACACACAGCTCATTGCGTTTATTACTTTTTCTCCACATGTACCTTTTTTCTTCCACTGGCAGTGTTTTTTATTATTATTATTTTTCTTTTGCCCGTTTCCCTGATCACATTTAATCCGACAGAGAAGGCAGAGCTCTCGTTTGCTGCCTCGCAAACACATTAAAATGCAATTAGCTAACCGTCAAGAGAGGAGCTTCACATTTACTGCGGTTATGGCGGCCTGATCCATTCGAATTTCCCAAGGTGCCGGAGAGAGACCGCGGCCTGGCACTCTCCCTAAATTGAAGTCACGGCGCGCGCTTTCGGCTGCATTAAGAAGCGGTCACACAGACTGCTTGCAGTGCTACTCAAGGTTAACGGCTTTTGTTCCTCGCGAACTTCCACAAATCAGATAAAAGAAAAAAACTGAACCGTTGGGAATTGGCTGCGGCGTATTTGAATGCCAGCAACTTGGAAACCTCCTCGCTGAACTGCCACAACGGCCCGCTTGATCCTTCACATTTCTGTGGATGGATAAAAAGACCCAAAGGGTCATTTGTATTGCCAGGAAATAAAATACTCATCAGTTGTTTTAGTGAAAACAAAATAATTCCTCTGTGGTTTACTCACCATGAGTCATACTTTCAAGCATCGCAATCGAAGGCAGACGTAAAAGGCCACGAATCACAAGAAAGTCCATATAAAACACAATGTTCTCTTTGGTAACTTGGGGGGGAAAAAACACTTACGGCTGATGGAACAGTCTAAACGAATCAACGCTGGTTTACCTTGGAGACGCGCGTGTACGCGTGTGCTTGAAATTCATCTGACGTGTGTGAAGTTGTGGACATAAATAGAGGTCTGGATTCACGGTACTAAAAAACACTCCATTGTGGTTGACCTGCATTTCACCAAAGTAAAAATAAAACGCTAGAGGTTATCTGGAGCAGTGGAGAGTACCTTTTCAAAAGGGGAAATCTCCTATATATATATATATATATATATATATATATATATACTTTTTTTAAACCATTGTTCCGTTTTATTTACTGTTACTTCGACATATACAATAGTAGGCTACATATAAAGGATTAAAACACTTCAGCTTCGGTCCCGACGTCCTGTGGCAAATGTTCGCGATGAGGATATAGGCTTTTAACGGCTGGAAATGTTTTCTTTCAACCATTAAATTCACCACTTTGAACCACTGCCTGAAAATCACTTCTCCGAAAAATTATGAATTGAATTATTCAGGCGCGTGCGTTTTTTTTTTTTGTTTTTATTTTGTTTTGGCCCCAGTGTGGGATAATGCCGCCGCGGAGCGCTCGTCGCCGCTTCGGGCGCGGTAGTGCCAGAAAAGCCGCGTGAACAAACCGATTTTGGGCTGGCTGGCGGATGTTTCGCACCCAGGGGGGCTTTAACTCGGTGTTAAAATCGTGTGACAGTGGACGCCTAATTTTCCCGGGGCTTTTTATTGCACAGCACTACATTTACAGTACAACACTCACAAGGCATAGGCCTGTTTACGGTTTATATATATATATATATATATATATATATATATATATATATATAGGTCCGCAATCTTGCCCAGAGCAGCAGAAATTCTAGAGCCGTGACTGGGGTGTTTGGTACCTGGAGGTACCCCCCCCCCCTCATCATCATCATCATCATCATTTCCCATTAGCCTCCTCACAAGTCAAAAGGCAAGCGCACAGTTCACACTACACACACACACACCGTGTCAAACAAGTGTCTGTCTCTCTGTATCCGTCTCTCTCTCTCTCTCTCAGCACCTACCCTGTTGTTAGGGGCAACACACCTGAAAACACCATGTGTTCACATGAGAACCTGTAATCCTATTTTTATTTAAACACCACCAGCACATACAGTAGTAATGAGAAACTGATTATCCATGCTGTGGCACCACGGTCAGCTCAGACAGACTCGCCATCACCCAGAAACTGCAGGTTCAAATCCACTGTGTGGCACTGCCTTCAAGTGCAGTGCTTAAAACTGCATGAAGCCAGAGGTTGTACAACTGTAAAGCTAACCAAAAATCTCTAACCCCTCCACCCCACAAATAATGTGAACAGGCCTACATAATTCCATAACTGCAGGATTCACCAATCAAATCAGATTCGTACATATATTCATACAATTCCATGATAAATGAATGATGTTCAAGGAGGAATTGTATATATTTTTGCCACATCAGTCAAGACTACCTTGATCACATTACAGCTGATCTTTTAGGTCAGACCTACATTTTGAAGCAAGGTGATATTGCAAGACATGGCAGTTCGATGACATGGAGACACTGAGTGGGCAAGAAAGATGGAGGCCCATGCTGCTCGTGGGAATTTTTTTTTGCTTCTTCCTTACTGACTTTTTTCCCCTGACTTTTCAAAAACAGTGTGATGTTTGGGTATGTGGCGGGATGACCATATTTTCCAGGACTTCTCAGCATTTTCAAAAGCCACAGGAACCATGATAAAGGAAACTCTTATCAGTTCTGGCGGGAAAAACAACAACATGCGGAGCTCAGTGGCACTGGAGCGTTAAAAAAAAGCGTCGAAGAAAGTGCCGGAATCTCCACAGCAGAGGGTTGTTTTTTGGGGGGGGGGGGGGGGGGGGGTGGAGGTCTTAAGTACTTCGAAAAAGCCATTTTCAGGGCAAAGGTTTGCGCGGATTGAATTGTCTCTCGCGACAGTAGGGGGTAAAGGCGGTAAGGAGCGCGCGATAATGTTCTTCCCGCCTCTCCTTGCCTCTGGGCTTTGCTCTCGGAATGCGAAAAAAAATAAGTTATCGCAAAAAAAACTTCGCCGGGAGAAGCTACGAGGGAGAAACACATTACCGTTTTAAAACCCAGGATAGAGGCAGAGAGATTTCAGCACGGCGGGAGGTTGTGACTGCACAGTAAATCATCGCTTCGGCAGACAGATATTAAAACGCACAGCTACTGCAGCTAACTCCCACGTAACCGACCTCCCTTGGACCACAGCGGGTGTGGATCCACGGTAGGTCGGATAAACCAGTAAAAACTACAGTAAGAAAGGCCGCAGATGCATTTTTGCCAAAAATGTAAATAGGCGAAAATGAATTAATTAAATGGACCGTCTTGAAAAATAACTTGTAGAAGAACGAAATTGGTTTTTGTCCAACATGAAAACTGCCATAAGATAACCAGTGGGTAAATACAAATAACTAATTAAAGAATAAACAAATGCGTTCAACTCACGAACAGCAACATTTTATAATTCACCTACGTGAAAAGCAACCAACAGGCAAAGACCGTAGGCTGCCACAGTAGAGGCTCGTTATAGTAGCCTACACGAGGAGCGGTTGGGAAATGACGCACACCTGGCCTCCGGAATAAGAAAAAATGAATTAATCCTTGTTTGATGAATCTCAAAAAATCAATTACATACAGCGGGGGAGGTCCAGTAACCTTAGCGCGCACGAAGAGCAAAAATACGAACGTACAATACAGCCCACGGCGCTCGCGTAAAAGCTGGCACTTTGCCACGCTGCCAATCTTGATTAATTGTAAGCAACATTTCCATCGGAGCGCCGGATTATCCGACAAGCTGCTAGCGCGGGGGGGGGGGGGGGTCGTGTGGAATTTTCCTGTATTAACACGTTCCTGTTATTTCCCAGGCAATGAAATCAAATAACACAGAATCTGCAAATCAGGTCCTAGAAAAGCCCGCAGCGTCCGCCGCTTTCCATCGTTCACCAGCACTTAATTGATTTAAACGACCAGTTAAAGTAGGCGTGCGTTAACCGTTAATTTCACCTCACCTGATTTCTTCTTGGGACAGAATCAGTTGCCGATTTTAGACTGAAAACAGAAACCAGCGGACCCCAAAGACCAGGGTAGTGCTCCCCTGCAGGGCACATTTGATACAGATTGGAGTATCCCCCCCATCAACAAAATAAATTCAGTATTTTCTCCAAGGATTCAATATTTTTTATTTTGTTTAAATGCAAGGCTTAGACTTCTTGTTTACAAAACTGTTTGCACGCCCCCACAGACTCAAAACTTGCAGACAGACACTTGGCAGCGATTACTCCCCTGTGCCTTTCTTGGTTTTGCCTGTATGAGGTTCTCAAGCTTTGGTTTTGGGGAATTTTTTGCCCGTACCTCCTTGCAAAACTAGTTTCAGCTCCACTAGGCCTCACGGGAAGCCTTCCTGGTGGACAGGGATGTTCGGGTACGCGCCACGGATTTTAAGTGGGATTTTTAAGTCTGGGTTTTGGCTGGGCCATTGCAGACTGCTAACCCACATCTTGTTTTTAAGTCATTCTTTGCAGTTCCCCCCCCCCCCCACAATGTTGCTTTTTTGGTCACTGCCCTGTCTGAACATGAACCCTGCCCCCGCTAAACACCTGTGCCTTGTGGGGCGAAACAGGTTCTCCTCATGGACTGGCCAGTATTTTGGCTCTGAGCCAAGGAGCTCAACTTTAGTATCATCAGACCACAACCATATTTTGTCCAGAAGGTCGCTGGGTTTGCACACACAGGGCTTCAGAAAGGGCTTCCATCTAGCCAGTCTCTCCAAAGAGGCCACCAAATGCCTCTGGACAGTCTCTTCTTTTCCAGCCAATGAGAGCTTGGCAACTCGGCAACGAAATCGAAATACGGGATTCTGCTGAGGGAACCCATGGCGGAAGAAACGTCCAGGTTGGCCTACAAAAAAGACACAATCACTCCGACACCATTTGACACACCCTCGTTCTTTCTCTCTGCCTTTCTTTACTTCCTTCCTCCCTCCCTCCCTCTCTCCCTCCAGTCTCCGGTCTCCACCTAGTGTGGGCCCGTTTCACAGACCTTCCTGCCCACAGAGGGCAAAGGTCAAACAGAGAGACAGAGAGGAAGTGAGAGAGAGAAAGAGAGGCAGAGAGAGAGAGAGGGAGAGAGAGGCAGAGAGAGAGAGAGGGAGAGAGAGGCAGAGAGAGAGAGAGAGAGATGCAGAGAGAGAGAGAGCATCCATTCTTCCCAGTGACCACAGTAAAAACCGAGCGGGAACTTGAGAAAAGGAGGGAAGGGGGGAAAAGAAAAGACAAAAACACTTGTCTTTTTTTAACACCCTTCTTTTCCTTTCACCCGTTGTTCTTGGTTTCCAGATGGTTTCCATGGCGATGTCGGTACACTTTCCTTCTCACTCTGAAATTCGGCAAAAAAAGTTTTATTTTTTTTCCTCACCCCCCCCCCCCCCCCACACACACACACATACAGTTTGGTACGTACACACTCTCCAATACACACACACTCACACACACACACATTCTCTCTCACACACACACACACACACATTCTCCCTCACACACACACACACACACAAACACAGTCTCTCTCTCACACACACACAGTCACACGCTCACACTCACAGTCTCACAAACACACAGTCACACACTCACAGTCTCACACACACACACACACACACACATTCTCCCTCACACACACACACACACACAAACACAGTCTCTCTCTCACACACACACACAGTCACACGCTCACACTCACAGTCTCACACACACACACACACACACACACACGCGCGCTCACCTCCGCTCAGAGCTCCTGGGGTGCTGTGGGGGGGGGCACGTGGCCGGTCTGTCCGTTGGACACGTGGCTGGATGGATGCCTGGACTTACAGATGTCCCGGCGTCCCGCGGTGCCGCGGTGCCTCCTGGCTGGGACTGATGCTCGGCCTCGCGCCCCGCCCACGCGGCCCCCCGGGGAGAGGGGGGGGGGGGGGGTGAGGCTCCCTTCCCAGAGCTCCCGTCACTCTTCCACCAGCCCCACGGGACTCAGGCGCCAACCCCGTCCCACCGAGCCCGCCGTGTCCCAAAAACATCTGCGTGGGGGCGTTCAAAGCACCCCCCCCCACCCCCCTGCCCCCCGGGCCTTTTCAAAAAAAAAAAAAATACAATTTTTAAAAAGCAGGTTGTGGGACAATGGGCACTTCACCCCCGAGTGAGAGATTCACCTGGAGCCTCATTGTGGAGCAGCGGGCGAGCGGGAGGGCGGGCGAGTGGGAGAAAGGCCTGGCGGCGTTTTCGGGCCCTGTCACGCGCCGAACGCGTGGAGCACACGTCCGGAACACGGCGTGCCCGGGTCAGCGCCACCGTGCCAGGGCTGCGGGGGCAGGCCCCCCATATTGAAAATCAATTTTTTTTTTTTTACCGGTAGTAGAAAGAAACCGCCGTTACCCTGACAACCTGATACACACCGACATTTGTCTGAAAAACGGGCATAATGCCCCCGCCAAATATGAAAAATCCAATCTTCTTTTAACAGCTGCCGACTGTCGCATTGTGCAGCGGACAATGGAGGAAGGAGGGGGGGTGGCGGCTGCTGGTGACCCAGCTGTTCCACAGGACGACAAGACACCGGGACAAGGGAGCCCTAAATAGACAAAAAGACAAAAGAGAGAATGAGTAAAAACATAGCCTCTGATTCTCAGAGTAAAAACACAGCCTCTGATTCTCAGAGTAAAACACAGCCTCTGACTCTCAGAGTAAAACACAGACTCTGACTCTCAGAGTAAAACACAGACTCTGACTCTCAGGAAAACACGCTCTACTCTAGAGAAACAGCGCTTGAGTAAAGATCGATCTGAGTAAAACAGCCTGACTCAATAAACAGACGTAAAAAACAGCTTGATTCAAGTAAAACACAGACTCTGACCTCAGAAAAACAGATTCAAATTAACCCTGTTTGACAGGCTTGTTCATCTGGGGCCACACAAATACATGGTAAAAAACTAGCTTTTCAATACAGACTAAAAGTTGCAAAAAACTTTGCGGTTCAGCGGTCCCTGGAAGGAAGGCCACACGCGCACACACACACACACACACACACACACAGAGCACGCTGCGTGTGCTGAAACAGTTCAGCAAGCACTAAACATCTCAGCCTAGAGGTTATTGATGCTGTAGAGACACGTGCTGCAACTTTTCCTCCTACCTGTAACACTGACGGTCTGCTAACCTGCCTGACGCAGACGTAACTCATTACCGGTCTGGGTGAAAGCGTCCAGGCTAAATGTCCAAATATAAAAGATAAGAGTCCACTTCTGCACCAGCCCACCACGGGCCCCGAATCAAACTGTCACCGTGCCAACGCCACGCGCTGTCCCTGTTAGGCAGCAAGCCGACGAGTCGTGAAGAGACCGAGCATTCCACGTTTTGGAGTGGCCAATTTTTTTTAAAAATGACTAATAGCCCCCATCTCCCAGCTAACCTAATGAGCTAAGCCATTTCCCGGTTTAAAATTAGCAGCCAGATTAGCCTGGCTACGTTTGTTTTTTTTTTTTTTTTTTTTTTTTGGGGAAGTGGCATCAGGTGCCAGCGCGCCCCTATTTGACGTGCGGCCAAACCTGCCGACGAGCCGGCCGAGTAACAGGCCCCCCCCCCCCCCCATAAACGTTACCGGCGATTTCCAAAACCACAGATGGCGACAAAACAAAAAAATGAGGCCCAATTAAACCTGGCTTGGTTCCGTTGGATCGCATTAGCCAGCGAGCAGCAGCACTCCGTCTCGTCCGGGCCGGAGGGCTGGGGGCCGCCACAGAGCAGATTTTCCCCTGATTAGGCTAATTGCATGTGATGCCGAGACAGCAATTTTCGGAGAGGCCCCGCTGATGCGCCGGCAACAACGCTGGAGGAACACAAACGCATCGCAAAAGTCTGGGTCAAACGATTCCTTTTTTTGTTTTTTTTAATTCCTCCCCCCCCCACCACCCACCGCCCCCCCCATCCCACATGCCCCATCCTTTCCCCAGAAAACACTTTTTTTCGAAAATCAATTCTAAGGCAGCATTGTCCGTTTTGAACAGCGGTTTTAAAGAGTGCAGTGAGAGAGGAAAAAAGAAAAAAAAAAAGTGGGTTAGCCTCCCGCACAACACCTGTCCCCTCCATCGTTCTGATCTACGCCCTGGTCAAGTCGTGTCCTTCTTAAAGACAGAGCCTGAAACAGGCTGCAGTTACCAGGCTGACTGTGAAACAGCGTGTGACAGTTTGTCTAAATGGCGCTAGACAAATATAAAATATTGTTTGATTCATTAATTGATTAAGTTGGTTGATTTGATACCTTACCTGCATACGATCCTTTCAGGGACCAAATGGCCCAGCTGTGAGGGTTTTGCCTCAGATCCGACTTCCAGACGGTTACAGTACAGAAGCGGGGGGGGGGTGGAGGGGTGGGTACACAGAGAAAAAGGGCGGGGTGGAGAAAGAGAGACATGAGTGCATTCGTTGGTCTCAACCTGGCAACCATTCTGCTACTCAACGAACCAGCGGAACTCGCACTGCGCAATGTTTCACGTTGGTGGTGATGGGAGTAGTAGTCCACACAAGCGTCAACAACAAACTACATCCCCCACTGGCACTTACACCATGCCACCCCACAGGTGGCTCATGGGAGTCCACAGCCAACGCAAGGCAATGTTCCAAATGCCCGGTTGCCAAATGCTGCCCAGTGTTCCGGCAGTTACTGTCAAACTGAGGTAGCCTGGGAGGAGGGTCAAGCGCAGGGGCCAACTGCGCAGGTGTGGCGGCCATCTTTGTTGTGGCGGCCACCAGGTCAGACAATCTGTGGTCGCATTCTGCGGGCCAGGTTTTGCGACTGGTCGTGTATCATCTGTGGAACACTGACCAGAGATTTGGTGAACGGGGGGGGGGGGGGGTTCTCCATCCACCACCAACCACAGGCTTAAAAGACAAACACCAAACTCTGACAGAGGAATCGATACAAATCCAGTAATGCACCTGCACCTTTTATTTTGAGGAGGTTTAATTAAAAACACTTCTTAAAAAGTGCCTGTTCGATATCTCTGAGACGACACTCAAGCTTACGCTTACTCAAGTGAGGGTTCTCAACCCGAGCTTCATCCCAACTAAGCACATCAACAGCGATCTACTGCCCCCTGCTGGTATCAGGGCCACATTTACAGGCAGGCAGATACAAAGCATCTAAAAACACCTGGTGGTGTGCGCATTTTCATCAATATTTCCATAAAAATCCATTTCTTTTATATTAAATTCAAATGGAGTCTGAAGAAATGAATTAAGATTTGCATACAGAAGCACCGCGGTCGGGTATTAAGAGCTCCTGGGAGAGGGGAGAGGGGAGGAGAGCGTCAGGAAATCCTTTATCAGTCGCCACCACCCAAAACTCACAGGGTGACTGCAGTGTACAGATCTCATCATACACTCTCCTCCTCAATCACGGGACTGCGCCGCGGATCAGAGACTGAACTGTGTGTGTGTGTGTGTGTGTGTGAGAGTCTGTGCGACTGTGTGTGTGAGTGTGTGTGTGTGTGACTGTGTGTGTGAGAGTGTGGGTGGGTGTGTGTGCGTGCGTGAGCACATGTGCTTGTGTGTGAGAGAGAGTGAGTGTGTGAGTGTGTGTGTGTGTATGAGTGTGTATGAGTGTGTGTGTGTGTGTGTGTGTGTGTGAGAGAGGGTGTGTGTCTGTGTGTGTGTGTGCATGAGCACATGTGCTTGTGTGTGTGTGAGTGTGTGAGAGAGTGTGTGTGTGTGTGTGTGTGTGAGAGAGTGAGTGTATGTGTGAGTGCGTGTGTGTGTGTGTGATTGTGTGTGTGAGTGTGTGTGTGTGTATGTGAGAGAGTGTGTGTGTGCGTGTGTGTGTGAGAGGGGGGTCTTACCTGTGTGCATCCCCGAGCCCTGCCAGGATTCCGCACAGCCTCTACAAAGGAACACACAGGAGGATTAGAGGGACACTCCACGAATGAACAACACTCACTCTTTTTTCTTTTCTTTCTTCTCTTTGTTTTTTTTTTTTAACGATACAGACGAGCATGTGCTCCCCTCCGGAGCTTGTGACGTCAGCTGCAGTTCAAAGGTCGACCTCGCTGAGTCAGAGGAAGACCCTTCATACCCAGCCGAACCCAGAACAATGCCTAGAGTCTACCCAGAATGCATTGCCTTTATGTATGGAAACCCTTGGGGGGTACACTCTCAAAGCAACATACCTTTAACACCCTCCCCCCTTAATTCACAAAATTGACAGAACTATTCTAATAAATGTTTTTTTATTCACTTTTTTCAGGTTTTAAATAGATTTACAAACCATAAGAAATGGATAGAGGAAAAAAGTACATCAATACATGATCAGCAAACACCTGCATGTGCTTATCGACAGGAAGGTAAAGTCTCTGAACAGTCTTCAAAGTGGGGAGAGGGAGGGAGAGGTGGAGGGACAGAAAGACTTCCCCTCCCTTTCTCCCACACACATATACATTTCAATTCCCATTTTTTTTTCGTTTTGTTTTTTTTCCTGAGAGGGTTAGTCACTCCCAACCTTTTTAGACAGAAATTCCACACCGACAGTATCACTAAAAACTTATAAAGTAGCAAAATAAAAAAAACGATCAGCTTCACAAAAAAAAATTTCCCCACAAACCAAAACAAAAAGGAAACATGATACATTTTTTTAATAAAAACAAAAAAACAAAATAAAGTTTCTAAGGTCAATAATCTCTACAGAGTTTAAAACATTTCAGAAAATGGAAAAAAAAAAAAAAAGTTTGCAGATTCACAAAGAGGAGTAGAGTAGGACAGAAAGCAGAGGTCCCTCCTCCAGGGGCAATTCCAGGATTTTTAAAACGAGGTGGCACGGGGGGGACCAAGAACCAGTCGAGGGGGCGGGCATGGGAAATCAGAAAATTATATCAGAAACAAATACAGCGTTGAGCATTGGCTTAGAAAACACTGGGCACAATGTTCAGGCTCTTGTGCAGTGCCCTGTGCCCTAATACAGGTGGTATTACATGAAAAGTGGCCCTGCACAAGAGTCTGAAAATCGTTTCGTCTTGAATAACTGTTTTGACAGTACGCTAGCCCAGTGGCGTTGGGGGGGCATATCATATTTCGGGGGAAGGGGGGGGGGGGGCAGGTGCCACCCCGTGCCACCCCTTTAGACACGCCCCTGCTCTCCCTTTTCCCTCCTGTACGAGTCTGTCTCTGAGGAGAACCGAACGTGCTGATCACAGACAAAGGAACGGAGCGCCATGTGACCGCAGCCAATTAAAACCCACAGCTGCGCCGGGCGTCCCGGTGCTCCGAAAGATCTTCATTCTAAAGACCCTACGAGTCATAATCATAATTCATCATAACCCAAACCCCTCCCCCCCCGCCCCCAGCCCCCATCCCCCATCCACCCCACACACACACATCTCTCACAGCAGAGCAGCGAACGAATGCCAGACTTCGGAAGGAAAAACGCGTAATCTGTGAAAGCCAATCGCCCTCCCTGTCGACGGCTTTGGAGTCGGGCCGCCGTTACTACGGGCACGGCTCACCTGACGACCCAGCGGTTGCCCGGGTAACGAAGCTACATCGCTTTACTGGCTTTGCGAGCGAAATTGCGGTTCTTGAGAAGCGGCCTCCAATCGGGAGGCAGCGAGAGGGCAATCCTGTTCAAGAGAGCGTGACCCATCCATCTCACACACTCACACACCCATCCATCTCACACCCATCCATCTCACACACACACACACCCATCCATCTCACACCCATCCATCTCACACACACACACACCCATCCATCCACACCCACCAGCCACACCACACACACACACCACCATCTCACACACCCATCCATCTCACCCACACACACACCCATCCATCTCACACACCACACTCCACCACACACACACACACCATCACACACACCCACCATCCACACACACACACACCCATCCATCCACACACACACACACCATCATCGCACACACCATCATCTCACACACCCATCCATCTCACACACACCATCCATCTCACACACCCATCATCTCACACACCCATCCATCTCACACACACCATCCATCTCACACACCCATCCATCTCACACACCCATCCATCTCACACACACCCATCCATCTCACACACCCATCCATCTCACACACCCATCCATCTCACACACACCCATCCATCTCACACACACCCATCCATCTCACACACCCATCCATCTCACACACACCCATCCATCTCACACACCCATCCATCTCACACACACACACAACACACACACACACACACACACCAACTCACACACACACACACATACATACACACACACCTGCGCGCACACACACACACACATACACACACACCCACGCACACCACACACACACACACACACACACACCTGCACACACACACACACACACACACCTGCGCACACACACACACACACACGCTTGCACACGCACACACACACCCACGCACACCATACACACACACACACGCACGTACACACACGCGCACACACACACGCTTGCACACGCACACACACACACATACACACACGCACACGCTTGCACACACACACACACACGTGCACGCACACACACACACACACACACCCCCGCCATGCTCACCCACACCCAAACACACACACACAGACAGACAGACAGACAGAATTATTGCTAAACTGGGCAGTGAATATAAACGTCTGACAGCAGATGGCTGGGGAGGCCGAAAGGCTCGCGAGCCTGCGTGCGGATTGGCTCTCAGCGAACAGGCTCAACGCATCACAAGGACCATCGAGAGCCAATCAGAGACAAGAGCAGGGCCCCTGCCCCTCCCTCAGTCACATGATCCAGTCCCGTACTCTACTCGTTTAAAGGGGGGAGCCCCTGGCGTGCAGGGGGGTGCAGGGCGCGCTTCAACGAAGGGTGGATTCACCGGAACGTCCCGGGACGCAGACGGCAAAAGCGGCGCACGTGCGCTGAAGTGGAGCGGGGGAGATGGGGACACATGAGAAAAAAATAATGGGGGGGTGGACAAAAAAATTTGGTAATTATACATTTGCCACCAAATGTTGATTATTTGGCGGTAAATATACATGCATTCAAAAAGCAGGTCTGGCTGGCGATCCATAGCCGAGGCATTACGGGAGCTCTGATTGGTTTAGGTGGAGAAGGGGCGGAGTAACGACGGGAAGGGCAGTGGCTCAGAAGGGAGTGGGTGGGGTTACAGTGTAAAAGGAAGGGGCCTTGGGGAGAAAAGGGCCTGTGCCTTGCAGGGAATGGGGTGCGGTTATGACGTAAGGGGTGGGAAATTAATGAAAAAGGGGGCGGGGCTTTGAACAGGAAGGGGTGGGGCTTTGGGCAGGAAGGGGCGGGGCTATGATGAGAAAGGGGGGGGGGCATCAGGACTCCTCCGTCCCGGAGTCGTCCTCGTCGTAGCAGCAGTCCTCGCCGTCCTCGTCGTCGTCGAGGTCCTCGTCGTCATAGTAATCGTCGTAGAACAGGTCGGAGCCCTCGTCCGCGGGGGGGGCCCGCGTGCGCACGCAGTACTCCGCCAGCGTGGTGGGCACCTTCACCCCGTCCCGCTCCGCGTCCGCTTTGGTGGACAGCACCTGCTTCCTGTGGGGGGGGGCAGAATGCTCAGAATACCAGTTCTATTCATATTTATTCACTATGGCACATTGAAGAGTGATTTGAATGTGTTGAGAAGCTTTTTACAAATAAACCGTAAATTACGTCATTCAGCACCAACTGAGAGAGTAAGTAGCAGGTTGAGGAGGTGTATCAGTGTGGGGGCGGAGTCACAGGCTGAGGAGGTGTATCAGTGTGGGGGCGGAGTCACAGGCTGAGGAGGTGTATCAGTGTGGGGGCGGAGTCACAGTTTGATTCGCTGTATCAGTGTGGAGGCGGAGTCACAGGCTGAGCAGCTGTATCAGTGTGGGGGCGGAGTCACAGGCTGAGCAGGTGTATCAGTGTGGGGGCGGAGTCAGTTTGAGTAGCTGAATTAGCTTGGGGCGGAGTCACAGGTTGATTAGCTGTATCAGTCTGGGGGTGGAGTCACAGGTCGAGCCGGTGTGTGAGTCTGGGGGCGGAGTCACAGGTCGAGCAGGTGTGTGAGTCTGGGGGCGGAGTCACAGGTCGAGCAGGTGTGTGAGTCTGGGGGCGGAGTCACGGGCAGCCCCGCTCTCACCTGATGATCTCGGCGTACTCGCGCTCCTTGCCCTTGCTGTCCCTCCACTTGCGGTACATGACGGAGGCGTCCACGTTGGCGGGGGAGAAGGTGTTGGGCTCGTTGAGCAGGGAGATGACGCTCAGCAGGATGGTCCTGTGGGGGGGGGGGAGGGACACAGATGCACCAGTGAGCCGGGAGGGCGGGAGGGCGGGGGGGGGGGGTTCAGGGAGGATGCCCGGCGTCCCGTTCCACCGCGCGGAAACTACACCGTCTCGCTTTCCGCCGGCGGCACACCCTGGAGATAACCACCGGCCAGGACAGAGCAGCCCGAATGCTAACGAGGGGCAACCTACACCACCAGGCAGCAGGAGAGCACCTCTCCGTCTCCCTCTCCATCTCTGTCTCTCTCTCTCTCTCCCCTGCCCCTGCTCTGTCACTCCATCTCTCTATCGCTCCATCTCTCGCTCTCCCTCCTTCACCTCAGTCAGTCTTCTCCCTCTCCGTCTCGCTCCTGCCCCTGCTCTGTCACTCCATCTCTCTCTATCTCTCCATCTCGCGCTCTCCCTCCTCCGCCTCTCTCTCTGTGCTGCGGTCTCTAAACCGTACACTCACCGATAAGAGGCTGCTCTATGCAGGCTTCCCCTGATGCAATCGGGGTGTGGGGGGGGGGGGGGGGGCATGGAGAAAGGGCAGCTCCAGACAAACTGAATCTGCTGAATCTCACACCGGCGAAAGACCCACACTTGCATACGTTAGCATGTACACACCTACCCGGTCACTGCACAGACGATTTGGTTCAAAGCGACTTCCTCTGGAAATGTGGCACCGCAGTGCGAATAGCCGATACCAGAGCAGGACAGAAATACGGCACCGCAGTGCGAATAGCCGATACCAGAGCAGGACAGAAATATGGCACCGCAGTGCGAATAGCCGATACCAGAGCAGGACAGAAATATGGCACCGCAGTGCAAATAGCCGATACCAGAGCAGGACAGAAATACGGCACCGCAGTGCGAATAGCCGATACCAGAGCAGGACAGAAATACGGCACCGCAGTGCGAATAGCCGATACCAGAGCAGGACAGAAATACGGCACCGCAGTGCGAATAGCCGATACCAGAGCAGGACAGAAATACGGCGCCGCAGTGCGAATAGCCGATACCAGAGCAGGACAGAAATACGGCACCGCAGTGCAAATAGCCGATACCAGAGCAGGACAGAAATACGGCACCGCAGTGCGAATAGCCGATACCAGAGCGCGACAGAAATACGGCACCGCAGTGCGAATAGCCGATACCAGAGCAGGACAGGCAGTCAAACCAATGACCCCAAAGGGTCAGGACTGCCAAGCAACCAGGTGCAGCAAATGGCAAGGGCCCAACTGGGGGTGCTGGGTCTCACTCCTTACCACTGGGAGCGAAGTGCCTGTGCTGCTAACGAATATGCTGTGCGCTAACACCATGCATGTTTGGTGCTGTTTGGCTAACAAAATAAACGATTTCGACCACTTAATTAGTGGGAGAAAACACGCACTGGAGTTTGGGGGGGGGGGCGTACCTGACGTTCTGCGTGGGGTTCCACCGCTCGGAGGGCAGCTCCCCGCTCTGGGGGTCATCCACGGGGGGGTGAAGGATGGAGATGCAGACGTCCCCATTCTGAAACGGGACAGTGAGGTGAAGCAGACAAAAAAAGACCGACAAGAGATTAGACACGAGGGTGGCGGTGTGGTACAGTGGTAAGGGAACTCGGCTGTGTAACTCGAAAGGTTGCAGGTTCCAGTCCACTGGCAAGGTATTTAACCTAAACTGCTTCAGTAAAACTGTATAAACGGATTTCATGTAAAAATGTACACTAAATCTAAATCGCTCTGGATAAGCGGATCATCTAAATGCAGTGCATTACATTACATTACAGGCATTTAGCAGACGCTCTTATCCAGAGCGACTTACACAACTTTTACATAGCATTTTACACTGTATCCATTTATACAGCTGGATATATACTGAAGCAATGTAGGTTAAGTACCTTTGCTCAAGGGTACAACGGCAGTGTCCTTACCCGGGAATCGAACCTGCGACCTTTCGGTTACGAGCCCAGTTCCATACCCACTGTGCTACACTCCGTCCTACGCAATAAATAAGCACCACTAGTTGCACTTGCGTCATACTCTAAATCATACATGCACTTCCTTGCAATTGTAGCATATTTTTAAATTTATTTTAACCATTATGTTTGTAGATATATGTTGTATTTTATTGATTATTTTTGCTGTTTTCTTTATGCCCCTTACTGCATTGATTAAAAAAGAGGTTTTAATCTTGACTTCCTGGTCAAACAAGGTTTTAACATAGCCGATTGTCGGACCGTTGTTTCCCAAACGTTGCCCTACCTCGTAGATGTTGGGGTGCCACATTTTGGTGAGGAACCTGAAGGAGGGCGGGGAGTAGGGGTAGTCGGTGGGGAACTTGATGCGAGCCTAAAAAAGGAAACCCAAAAACACAGAGAAAACGACATCAGCTTCATGGAGTAGATTCCCTTATCCAGAGAAACTCACAACGGGCAGGAGGGTACAAGTTTATCCACCCTGAGTAACATGAGCAAGTGCGTCAGCGAGAGCACTGAATTACATCAGGGTCTTTATTTTCAGCCCTAACTCAGCACACCTGATTTTACTAATCAGCAGCTCGTTGAGATCTCTAGCTGGTGAATGAGGAGCGGCTTTGTTAGAGTTGGGAGACTCCAGAACAGCTAAAAACGTCCAGCTACCAAAACACAACATACACAGGGCTCTACAGCGCTCCTGTTTTAGGAGCATATGTTCCTGAAAATTGATGTGTGCTAACTAGAGAAACAACTTAGGCGCACATCTACTAATTGGGATGCACTGGTGGGTCCCAATTAGGAAAACATATGCTCCTTGGACAAAAAGTTTCTTACTGATGCAACAGCAGCTTGTAACAACAGTAAAAAAAAAATTTTTTAAAAGGCAAAAACATGTGGAAGGCTACAGAAACATGCGTGTGGGTGGGACAGGGTGCACCATGATAAACATTCCCCTGTACTCCTTAGGCTGTGGGTCAGTTCCACTACGGTTCTCAGTGAATTCAGGCCACGTCAGCTCAGGAGGTAGAGCGGTCGTCCGGCAACCGGAGAGTTGTCGGTCTGACCCCCGGTCTTCAGGATCTGTCAAAGTGTCCTTCAGCCGGACACCTAATCCCCAACTGCACCCAAAGACCTGGTTGGCGCCTTGCATGACCGCCTTGATCGCCACTGATGTGCGAGTGTGTGTGTGAATGGGTGAATGAGAGGGAGTGTGAGTGTGTGTGAATGGGTGAATGAGAGGGTGTGTGAGTGTGTGTGAATGGGTGAATGGGTGAATGAGAGGGAGTGTGAGTGTGTGTGAATGGGTGAATGAGAGGGAGTGTGAGTGTGTGTGAATGGGTGAATGAGAGGGTGTGTGAGTGTGTGTGAATGGGTGAATGAGAGGGAGTGTGAGTGTGTGTGAATGGGTGAATGAGAGGGAGTGTGAGTGTGTGTGAATGGGTGAATGACAGGTGTTCAATGTAAAGCGCTTTGTGCAGCAGGTGGAAAATGTGCATATATAAATGCAGTCCATTTTCCCTCGATGCCTGTGAAAGCAGTGTTGGAGGTCAGCAGGATTCTAAAGCAGGACGGACATCGCCAGCAGTGGGACGGAAGCAATGGGCGGAACAAACTCACAGAGGGAGCGTGACCCAAAGAAAACTCCCCTCCCAGTATCATCGCTTCAGGTGCGATCCCCATACTGCAGAGACACACCACTGCGACGGGACCCCCCCCCCCTCGGTTCTGACACCCACAGCCCCCCCCCCCCCCCACGCCTGAGGGGGACGCTGACGGGAACGAAAAGACACAGACACCTCATTTCCTGCCTCGCCATGTTCACTGATTCTGTGAGATTGTTTCTGCTGCAGTTTCTCCCCTCCACGCCAGCCCAGCTAACCTGCAAGGTGGACAGATATTGCTACTGACACTAGCGCCCATTACCACTGCATTGGTGCTGACTGAGTTTCGCACAGTAGCGTCACAAACACCGAACCGAACTGATAAAATATTAGAAAATGTCCTTCTACATTATTCCTGGCCAATCTTGGAACAACTGGGGACAGATTTCCCATCCAGCCTGATCATATTTTCAGACGTACGCCCCCACGTAGACATTCACGGTAGCTGGCTAGCCAGCTTGACATCATGAAAGTAGCCCCGCCCATTTTTCTGTGTTCAGGAAACCTCACTGTCCAATCACGAGCTGGAACAAAGGCATTCCGGAACACGGGCAGGTCGCAGCAGCTGAGGGCCACCACAGTGAGTCCGGGGGCAAACTCCCTCGACCGGGGGGCAAACGCCCTCGACCGGGGGGCAAACCCCCTCGACCGGGGGGCAAACGCCCTCGACCGGGGGGCAAACTACCTCGACGGGGGGCAAACCCCTCGACCGGGGGGCAAACCCCCACGACCGGGGGGCAAGCGCCCTCGACCGGGGGGCAAGCGCCCTCGACCGGGGGGCAAGCGCCCTCAACCGGGGGGGCAAACCCCCTCGACCAAGGGGCAAACGTCCTCGAGCGCTTCACAGGAAGGCACATCATCCAGATGAGCTGCTCCAGTGTCAGACGCGCACGGGCTGGAAAATCTGTGACCGGAACATTAAACTCCTGGCGTAATTAGATTAACCGCAGAATTAATCTCCCACAATGAGGAGAACGCTCTCCCAGATGGGGGGTGGGGGTGTTCCGCCCCCCGCAGCCCTAATGTAACCCACATCCACATCCCCGCCGTCGGGAGCAGAAGCTCTCAGCGGCGACGGAGACGCGCTCGATAGCGAACGCTCAATTTCTCCCTGCTCCCTCCGAGGCCTCTTTCCACGCGCTATTACCCAGAAACCCTCACAAAGCCCAGGTGGAGGCAAGATCACAGCTGGGGGGGGAGGAAGGAGGATGGGGGGGGGGTGCAAGGGGGAGGGTTAGTAATTTGGGTCAACAGCAAAACCTCGTAGGAAATCAGCCTCTTCCTTCCTCACACCCCCTCCCCAACACACCGCCCGTCAGACCGTTTCTCAGTCCCTTGTTCCCTAAACCGTCCCGTCCCAAACCACCTCCACCCCCACCCCCACCCCCACCCCAAATTCCTCTCACTGCTCTCATAAAGCGGTTGAGTTCTCTCAGTGCAGAGGGGGCCCCACGGGTGGGAATGAAAGCTAAATTCTGCACCAATAACAGGACATTTTTTTGTTGTTGTTTTTTTTTAATCCACAGAGCTGTCGATGCCGGGCGCAGTTCGCCGAGAAACGGTGTAACACAGAGACACTCGGGGGGGTTCAAGCCCAGACTCGACGCAGCGCTGCAGGCCCCTCCCGTCCGCAGGTAAGAGGAGAGCAGAGACGCGGCGGACCAGCCCGTCATCATCATCATCATTATGTGCACTTACGTGCGCTCAGATGAGAAAAAAAAAATGAAAAATGAAAAAATAAAAATAATCTCGAATTTCCTGAATGTCAGACGAGACATGCGAGAGATCAAATGAGGCTGCTCCACCCACGTCCCGGTTAGCTTTAAGGTCAGCGTGCTTTCCTAAGTGCAGAGGGGGAGTGTAATAGGTAGGGGGCAGAAGGGAGGTGGGAGGGGGGGGATGGGGTTTCCCCACAGCTAAGATCCACCTCAGCGCCCTGCCCCCAATTTCTGACACAATTAGCCTAATTAGCGCCTGCCTATTAACTTCTGAGGGAGCCGCAAAAACTACCCCCCAACGGGGTGGGAGAGGGGGGGGGGGGTCAGGGCCACAGGCTTTTTCACTTCTCCACAAACCTTTAGCGGGGTTTGCGAAGCGGCGTGCTCGACTACCTCCGAAACAGCGGCGGGCTAAACCCACGCCTGACATCACACGCCCCGACCAACTCCGGCTCTGCTGACGACCCGCTGCGCCAGGCCGGCGTGCGCCCAGCGCCGAGGCCGCTACGCCATTAGCCTCCGGGAGCAAAATCCAGCCAATCACATCGGAGAGGACCGCGCTTGTCCCAATATCCTCCTAAGACTTGGGGGTGGGGGGGGGGGAGGGGAGGGGAGATTTTTCTTATTTGTTTTGACACAATCCACGTGACTTGAAAGACAAAAAACATGCAGCGAAAATTCAGTTTTAAAAACATTAATTTTTTTGAATGTCCCTTGCAGTGTAGGCTTCAGCAAAGTATAATATATGTGTCCTTGAATTTAAGGCTCGGGGACCCATGTCCCCTACAGGGGACAAAAACGACTTGCTGGGTCTCAGTGGGAGAGGAACCAGTCACTCCTCACCTTCCTTAAACAAATGGGGGCACATTACAGCAACGGGTGGTGTGGAGGAAGTGGCTCTCGGGCACTCCAAATTTGGGCAACAATTTGGTGGGGGAGAGGGAAACCAGCGTCGACATGACGGAACAGGCCAGGAGCGCAACACCTGGCAGCGAGCATGCGGGCGGAGCGCCGGGCAACAGCGGCACCCTGTCGCCGCTGGCAACCACCTGAGGGACCCGGTTAGTGACGATCAGCTGCTCTACACTTCCTGTCACAGACCCACGCTGCCCCACCCGTTCTGGTTTAAACCGGTGGCCGCCGGGCCAATGCGAGAAGACACTCTGTGCCGCTCATCCAGACCATTACCGTCGTCATCACTAATGCGTTACGCTGATGGCGAGAGGTGGGGGGGGCGAGGGGGGGTTTGGACAGACGATATTCCACGGGGGTGGGGTGGGGTGGGGGGCGTGGTAACTGGCACAGGTGGGCGGGAGACCTGGTACGGCGGTTCACCGAGTTCGGGGGAGTCACATGACCGCAGCCCAGCTGCCGCCCCCGACTCCTCTACCAGGCAGAAGGCCTGATGGGTAATGGCCCAGGATGCCCCAGAGGCCCCCCGGGGGGGGGGGGGGGGGGGGAGAGAGACCGCTCAGCCCGGGAGGAGGAGGAGAAAACAAGGCAGCTGGAGGAAGGCAAGGCTCGGGGGGGGGGGGGGGGAGGGGGTATTTTTAAACGGGCACAGCCCGTGCCCATGGAAGCGGGAGCTCCGATGGGACCCGCTCTGGCGCGTGAGGCTGGAGCTTCTCCGAGCTTCCGCACGCTCCCGGCCGCCGGCGAGCTCGCCCGACGCGCGGACGATCCTCTCTCCCCGCCAGCGGCTCACAAGGGCGAGAGAGAAAACCAGAGAGAGAAGCGTTTGTCCCTCTGAAAGGTGTCGAAGCACAGGGGGGCCCCCTCACACGGTAAAAGCGGAGTGCTAGATTACCACCGTCCACAGCTGTTATTCAGCAGACCTCCTCAGTCAAGTCTGGATAAAGGAAGAGATGTAAGAGCGATGAGTCAGGCTTTGGTCAGAGTGGGCATGCTAATGAGAACAGGGGCTTCCAAAGAGCAGAATGTACAAACCAACATAGCTGCTACACGCTACAGAGAGAATGGACAAAGCCCTGACTCTGAATTGAGCGTTGAATCAAATATACTAAAGAGCAATTACACTCTTACAGAGTATGTTGCATCCTTATTGCACCCACATGAACTCAGCTCACAGAATGAACTCTGAACACTTTACTGAGTAGACTCAGTAGTATCAGAGAGGAAAAACTACAACCCCCATGCTCATTCCCAGGTGTTGTCAATGAAGGCCAGCGACACTCGAAAATGGCTGAAAAATGATTTGCTATGCGTTGCCACCTTAGTCAGAGGTGCCCACACCTACGGGTGGCTTTGTGCTCGACAACATGGGAACAAGCTTCAGGTCCCAAGTGACATGGGGCACAGAAAGGCTACCGGAACATTCTTTTACATTCCTTAGTTTCCCCGCTGTTCTATCACGCAACTGAACTGTGATTCCATTTCCACGTTCCTCAGGTTGTGAACCTCTCGACGGAGTGCCTGAAATCCGATTAGTTGTGGACAGGGCCGGGGCATGGGTGGGAGACAAGTCAAAACACGGCTCTGTACTTTTTAGGCAATGGCCACTCTCGGGCAAACAATACATTCAAACACGCAACCCCCCCCCCCCCCATCCCCAACGGAACCACCCAGGCCTTTTTCCTGACCTCCTTGCGTGTTTGTGTTCTGAAGCCGAGAGCCCAAAGTCCATTCGGTTGTTTTCACAAAGCAAGAAAGAAAGAAAGCTTGAAACTTGTTAAATGTGTTAAATTGCCAAGAGCATAACACAGACGGTTTATGCCGGTTTACACAAGTGCAATAATGAGCAATAAAAGAAATTATACTTCATACTTCAACAGGCCACAGATTTCTGACAACAGGATTTGTTTTGCAATAACAGAGTTGAACCTGAAAGGCATTAGTTTTGCCTCTTCAGACGGAAGTTTGGAAGTGCTAATCAGAAAAACTCAGTTAGCTCAACCCTCCTTTGTATCGAGATTGGAAAGACAACATAGTATCATTTACACAGAATAGAACTACAACTAGGCCACACCAAAAGTGTCTTCCCAAGCTAGCAAATTAAGTCTGCTGTGGGTTCGAACTCAAAGGATTGCACAAGTCAACAAACTACAGTTGAAAACATGGAGGGGGGGTTTTATTAGGACCTCAATTATTTGTAACCACAAAGCCCTTCGGCACGTCTATGGCGACATATTCTCGCTGAGAAGTAAATAACCTGTCAGAGACCCCCCATGCGACGCGAACAAACATGACATCATCGGTATGCGCGTGCAACTTTATAAAGACTAATAAACAAATCCTATATCAGTGCCTCCGTATAACATTTTAGAGCTAGCAAATCTAGCTTTTATACAGCGAGACATGGAAAAATCGACAAAAGAAAGTTATGTTAGTCATTCCCAAATCCCTCCAGAAGTAGAACATTATTGTTTCAAATTACAAGAGCCAAATATGTGGACAAATCAGAGACTGTATAAAGGGACAAACAAGTGCGGCGCAAATAAGTCGTGGTCGACAAGTGAACCTCATAACTGACCACCTGTTATTTTGCCAACAATGGATAAACCAACGTTAATGGCAGCTACGTGGCGTGTTGACCCAGTTTCAAAGATCACGTAGAAAATAAAAAAATAAAGCAATACAAGGCAGTAAAATGAACGAAGTAGGCTAGAAAGGTTGTTGCCACTTGCTATCTTGTCAGCTAGCCATAAAAACGCACTGGAACCCTCTCCGCTGTCTGTTGGCAACAAAACAACAGACAAGACAAAGGAGAAAAATACCAGCTAGCGAGGAAGCTAAGTTTGCTAGCCAAGTTAACAACAGCTCAACCGTAGGTTCCACTACGGCCTGATTTGCGACTTTAATAAGAAAATAAAAAAATACACTAGTAACTTAAATATCGTTACAAATCACTTCTATATATCTAGTCTAGCAAGCTAACGAGCTGTCGCTGTCACAGCACGCTGGTCTTTCGTCTAATTAGCTAGCTTAGAAAGCTAACTTAGCCACCTTTGATAGCTAACGTTAGCCAATTCCGTACTGAAAACTTAAGTTGGCTAACGTTACTTATAGGTTATTAGCCTGTAAAGTTCTGTGTTCATGAATACTCACCTTAAAATATCCCCCTTCATAAAGGGTGTTGGGGGGTCCGAAGATGGCTACTTCCCAGTTATACAAGTCTGCTTCATCCACTAAAGTTATTCTGAAACCTTCCACTGGCTCCTCTTGTAGACTTTTCATTTCCAGCATCAGTGCCTTTTGGGAACTCGCTACATGAGTAACGCTATGTCCATGTTGAGCCATATTCTAGCACGATGTTCAAACAAAAATACTTAAAGTCTAAGTTTTAACTTACTGTTAAACGGTCACGCCAGCCAGCTAGCAGCTAGCCAACAAACCAGCTAGCCAGCTAGCCAGTTATCGAAACTGATCCAGATACCCACCTCCTGGATTAGCCTTCTTAGACACGGTAACGTTATCTTATCTGTCTGTTATTCCAGTGATTCATTTACCAACGTAAATTAAATTATACAGTTGGCGAGATATACTCTCTAACAGTCTTCGCCCACAAGCTACTGAAAACAACTGCACCTAGCTAGCTAGCTAGCTAGCTAGCTAACTTCCCAGCGAAAATCTCTGACAACTCGGATTAGTCTGTTGTTTGTTGTTCGTAGCTAGCTAACGTTAGCTCGTTGAGCTCAAGGGACAATATTCAGTTTAATATCCGTCGAGAAAATCCTAACAAGGTGTGGACTTTTTACAGCAATCACTATAATTCCGGGAACTATAAAATACACTAAAGTACGAAAACATAAATGAACGGGACGTCGGTTCGCGCAAAGTATTTTATAGTCAATTACCCTTCGCTGGCTATGGCTAAATGAGTCGCTCTGAATGTGGCAATGTAAGAAAGTCCATAAGGTGCGCTGCTCTCTGGGAATTGAAGTTTTAATTTGAAGAGCCCTAAATAAATAAAAAAAAGGGACGCCTACATTTAGGTTGTATTTTTATAGCATAGAATAAACTTATGTCGAGACTACCAATGTTGTGACACTCTAAATCTTACTTCCTTGTAAAAAATAAAAGAAAATAAAATGAAACTTTCAATGCTCAAATTTTAAAACATTTTTGTGCCATTCTAGCACTAAGCCAATACAGGTTCAGGAAGTAAACATCCTCCACAGTATTTTGCTATAATTACTATTTTGCAACATATACTAATTACTTGTATTGACTAATTAGCACAATTCTTCAGCAAGGAGCTAGAACTCATGAATGAAATCAGCTGGTTGAGTCCATGGGTGGAGAAAACACATGCCAAGACTTTCACTTTCTGACCCCTGGACTTTCCACCTCTGTATTAATTTTACAAAAAGGCCAGACAAGTTGATAGTTGTATAAATCAGCCTGTCTCAACCCTGGACCTGGGGACCTGTTGCGTATGCTAGTTCTTGTGAATTTTCTGTCAATTTCTTGATAAATTAAGGTTGTGAAAATGTGGTTCAGTTCTATTATAATAGTGTGGTTTAAGCTTATTTTAACACAGTGCAGGTTTGACCACTTGTTGTCAGTTTTTACACAGATGGTTTCAGGCTTCCACACTCTCAGCAAATGGGACCCAACTGATTTCACCTGTCAGTTTGTAACTGAACAAATTTTAAAATGGAACCTCTGTCAGTTTGAAATTATTTGCCATATATAGTACATATACTGCAGCAGAGTAAACAAAAGCATAAGCTGGTCTGACTGATGAATCAGTTGCGCTTCTTGATCTTCAAGAAAGACCAGAGAACATCAATATCAATAAAACATTTTTATTTATTTATTTTTGTTGTTGTTAAATCACAGGCTGCAGTCAAAAGACCAAACTGGCCGAGCGGTTCATAAACAGGTGAAGCAATAGCTTAATGGGGCTGGAAGCCAAAGTGACAGCTGTTTGTGTGCTGGGTGGCTTCCAAATGACCCGTCCTGATTTAGTCACGAGGGACAAAAGCAGCTCCGCTCTGTGGTCCAAATAATGCCAGTTTCCCCCTTGTTGTCGTTGTTGTTAAAGTAAACAATTTAAGATTTCAAAAATCATTCTTTTAATAGAATGCCTGCCATATTGCAGGACAATCACAATTATCAATGTGGTATGAAAGAAAATGTTTTCTGATTATGTTGTTTCATGTATTATTGTCATATTTCCAACACAGCTCGAGAAGTTCCTGCTCTCGTAAACACTACGGTTTCATAAAACCATTTATGGGAAGTGGACCATGGCCCGGATTTTTATTTTTTATTTTTGGCAAGGCTGTGTGAACTCCTTGTAAACTTTGCAGACCATCACTGCTTTTGTAAAAAAATATTTATTTATTTTTTGTGTGTGTGTGCCAAATAAGTTTCATAAACAGTTTTGAAGAAAACATTCACTTTTAGAACTGTAGACTGTTTGTCTACAGGAGACAAAAATTCGTAGTATACTTGCACACCAAATAAAGCACATCTCTTCGTATCATGAGAATGCTTCCTCGTCATAGCTTTGCTTACAAAATCCTTTAATAAACACAATCACCATAAACTTTTCTGCACACCCAATCTCTGATACCTCTCTCTCTTAACAAGGGCCAACTGTCATGTTTAGACCTCAGTGCATTATGGAGTGCTGGACTGTGGCTGTTGACATCAAATTGCTAAAATTAGAGCACAGTCAGATTGGCTCTGTCTTGTTACTCTCTCTCCCCCCACAGTTCCACAAATTAAATACTGCACAATACTTTCATTGGTCTTAAACAGCAACACACATACACCACCAGCAAGAGGCAGCGCTAGTTTCAGCCCTTTACTGTGACATCACAGACATGATGTCACAATCACCTCTGAACCACTTGTTCACCACTTGTGACCTTGATCAAAGAGCCAGTCAATTGCAGCCCATCAATGCAGTAGCATTTATGCACTTTTTGGGGGCAAACCACCAACTTCTCCTGTTGAAAACAGTGTCTGGGCCTTTTTTGTTGTTACCTCAAAAATAGTTTGAAAAGGCTCAGGTGCATTCTGCACAGGAAATGTAAAAACAACAATTTAACAAATTTTACAGTACAAAACCCCCTCTGCAGCAGGCTTAAAGAGTTTCTCAAAAGAGGGCCCCTGGGTTTGCTGGTGAATCACATGCCCCAGATAGCCATGATTTAGCCCCCCCCCCCCCCAATTCACTCAGAAGACAGCTGGCTCTCAAACAAATGCACTGCCCCTTGCTGCACTCACACAACCCACAGTGAGGCAACACACCGCTCCACACCGTGTCCCAAATATTAGCTTCCCCCACACGCAGGGCTCAAAACAACCTCCAAATGTTAAGTTGACAAGCCGCCTGAGGACAGAATGCATGTCAAAAGCAAACACTGGGAAAAGCAAACACTGAAAACTGTGCGCGCGGGGGGCACGCGGTGGACAAAAACACCCCGTCACAAACGGCACCCCTGGTGTTCAGGAGGGATTACTGCAGCTGTTGGCCTCAATCATTCTGCTCATTTCACAGATGGCTGTGTTCGTGCCGGTTCTGGCACATGGCACACAAAGGACGTCTTGCGGGGAAACGGCATTGTTCATTTAAAGACCATTTAAAGACCCATTAAAACGTTTTTGTTACCATCACACATGCATATACAAAGACACTAACAAAAATAATAACAAATAAAAATTAAAATCCAGTTTTAAGTGTATGATAAATCGGCACTGCACTGCGCGGCAAGAGCCAATCAGCAGCTGTCCTGCAGGGTCTGCCAGCCACAGTTGGCACTGGCGTGGTCTGAATCTCGGGGTGACCTCTTTTTTTCAGACACACAACCGCAAAGCTCCCTGCGTTATAAAACTATCCAAGCTGGTTAAAAAAGGAAAGGGAATGTGGCTGCACACACACACACACACACACACACACACCAGCACGACCACTACTAGTCCGTCAAGCAAGACTACACACACACACACACACACACACACACACCAGCACGACCACTACTAGTCCGTCAAGCAAGACTACACACACACACACACACACACATACACACACACACACACCAGCACGACCACTACTAGTCCGTCAAGCAAGACCACACACACACACACACACACAACAGCACGACCACTACTAGTCTGTCAAGACCACACACACACACACACACACACACCAGCACGACCACTACTAGTCCGTCAAGCAAGACTACACACACACACACACACACACACACACCAGCACGACCACTACTAGTCTGTCAAGACTACACACACACACACACACACACACACACACACACAAACACACACACGTACACAAGCTCTCCCTCGGACAAGACAAGTGATTTCAAGAAAACAGCAACGCAGCCTTCTATCATATTACGGGCGTTTATTGGTTCAACTTAACACAAAGACTACAGCAGCTCAATCATGCCTGTCTGCGAAGGCAGGAATGTTGATAAATGTATACTTTTTAATCTTTATTCGCGTATTTCTTTTTTAAATCTTCATAATAATACATCGTACAGCTGGAAAACAGGAGGGAAAAAAAGTCACAATTGACCTTGACCTGCTTTTGACAGACATGGAAGTATACTCTAGTCCAAATCCACAAAGAGATTCTCTAAAATCTACCAGGAGAAAACTGAGGACGAGGCATTTCCGGTAAGTTTTTCTGCAACTGCACTAAATGGTGCATATTCATGTGTATGTTTGAAAGACTAGGACACCCTTTCCTGCCGCACAAAATGGAACCTCCATTCAGAAAGAACATCTTGACTGCAAAACATGACATCAGTTTGGAAAACAAAAAGCAACACATTCCAGGAAAACCCGTCTGATTTGCTGAGTGACTGTAACAGTTGAAAACACAGTATAAGACCAAGTGTAACAGAAGTGCTCAGAAAAAACATTCGCTTCATAAAAATACTTCTATAAAAAGAAAGAAAGAAGGAAAGAAGACAAGGAATGGCTAGACAGGTCGGTGTGTGTGTATTGTGTGTGTGTGTGTGTGTGTGTTTCTGTACTGAGAAGAATCCTGATATGTACACATTCCAATCCAGAACTTTCCGAAATTAAATGCGCAGCTTAATTTTTTATCTCCTTCTGGTAAAGCTGTTGTGTTGAAGAGGACGGCTTCAAATGACTACAGTGAAAGGGTTTAACCGTCTTACCGAGCACTCATCATCATCATCATCACCTTCATCAAAAATGAAGGCCAGGGCAGGTCCAGGCTACACTTAACGCTGCATAATACTGTACAGGAAACGCTGTGTGTCTTCACTGCGCACTGTACACACTCCTGATGAGGTCAGAGACTACTATGACCTCACAATGGCCCCCTCCAAGGTCCCCCAGACGACCGCATTCCACAACCGCCCACCCGTGTCTATGACGGAGGACTCTACCTTAACAAGGGCTATTTACAGTCACCCACTCAATCTCAGGTCAGGGGTCACCGGATAACTGTCGGGAGCGGAAGACGCGCTAGCGTCAAAGTGCTAACTTGGGTCCCCGCTGGTTTGCTACAGTGACTGAGTGAGTTCTGGAATGGAGAAGAGTTTTGGGATGGGGGTAAAGAGGAAAGAAAAGGGAGAGAACCAAAAAAACATGGATATCTGCAATCCACCAGGAATATTAAAAACTCCACTACACATTCAGTGGAGATGTTTGGGTTGCTTGCGGGAGTGTGGTGTGTGTGGGGGGGGGGGGGTGTCTGAGCACACAAGGGGGGAAAAAGGCACAGACGGGCTCAAGAAATTAAGAAGAAAAAAAAGGGAAAAAACAGATTAAACAATAATACAAAAAAAAAAAAAAACAACCAACCCAATCAAAACACCAAACACCAAAAACAGCAACGTGATTCCAGTTCTTAGAAGCGAAGGGTTTGAAGAAACAGCGCATGAGGTAGGAGAGACAAGAGACCCGACGAGAAACAGCAGATTTAAGATCGAAATGCGGTAGAGGAAATGGCAAAAGCACGTTTAAAAAAAAAAAAAGAGGAATAGGGAGGAAGGGAGTGTACCAGCCTCTGTGTGTGTGTGTGTGTGTGCGCATGTGCGTTTCTGATTTTCCCCAGGACACACTCAACACTGAGAGAAGGTCTGCTTTATCTCGTCCAGCACGTTCCCCAATAGAGCAGACTCGTCACATTTTGCATCAATCGACACGGTCTGCTCAGTCTGCAAGAGATAGAGAGAGAGAGAGAGAGAGAGGAGGAAACAACAAAGTCACCAATGCATATGAAAAAACTACAAAAACTACCACACGCAATTACCTGATAAAAGCCACACGTTTGCAGGCATACACAAAGCAAACAGACAGAAACAGTCAGTAAACAAAGGCTGCACCATGGGCAAAAGTCTGCAGTAGACAAAGGCTGCCTCTGCACCGTGGGCAAAGTCTGCTGAAATACTGACAGTAGATTTGTTGTAAAAATACCTCAGATGCCTTTGAAAATGTTTTTGAACAAGACCAGGTTAAAACCTAGTGTATGGCTGGACCTAACACACGCGATCCGGCCAACCAATGGAGTGACGTCATCACTCACTCAGTCAGCCACTGACATTTGCGTTTGTAGGGCTGGCCCTGCTCTTGCGGTCCAGCCAAAAAACGCAATCTGGCTCTGTTAAAAACTTCCATACAAACGGACATACTGACGGTTTCCTGCAATTTGAGGGGGGGGGGGGGGACTGGAACCCACACTCCAGCTGGGGGCTGCGACTGCAGAGATGTGGGGGGGGGGGTGGGAGAACACACGCTTTTGACCAGCAGGCAGACGTGGTGACCCTGGATGGATCTGCTGTACATGGATGCACAGGAGTCAATCCTCTCCACAACTATGAGACAGAGAGAGGGGGGGGGGGGGAGGGAGGAGAGAGAGAGAGAGAGAGAGGAGGGAGAGAGGGGAGAGAGAGAGAAAGGAGAGGGAGGGAGAGAGGGAGAAGGGAAAGTGAGAGAGAAAGGGTCACGGAAGGAGGAAAAGAGAAAGATAGGGAATGAGAAGATGAGAAAAACAAGGGATAGAAAGTGAGATGAAAAGCGATACGGGGAGAGAAAGAAAACAGAGGGCAGGAGAGAAGGCGACAGACGGGAGAGGTAATTAATAACAGAAACTTAATTATCTCTCCATTTCATGAGTTAGCAAGACACACAAAATTAAAAAAAAGAATAAAAAAGTAGCGCCCCTTCCCCTCCCCAGCACACCCCCACCCCCTGTCCCGTGTCCCGTACCGGAGAAGTGGTGGTGGAAGCAGATCCGGGCGAGCAGGTGGTGGAAGGGCATGCTGACCCCCTCCAGCCTCACGGAGCTCCCCTTCAGGTCCCCCGACTCCAGCAGCTTGGCGAACGCGTCGCTGAGGGTCAGAGACCGGCGGTTACATCGCGTTACTCTCCCGCCAAACACAAACGCGCGGATACAGAACACAAACGCGACCGCGAACACAACCTAAAAAACACGGAGTACAGTTTAACTCCCGGTGCCAGCGTTAAACCAAGTGTGTTGGACAGTGCGCGAGTGTGTGTGTGTGTGTGTGTGTGTGTGTGTGTGTGTGTGTCCACGCCCGGGGTGTGGAGCAGGCGTGCATGCGCTCACCTGTAGCAGGGCGTGGTGATCAGGTAGGAGGAGCAGGTGAAGTGCAGCTTGAAGTCCAGCTTCTCGTGGGTGGAGCTCTCCTCAGACTGCGGAGGAGAGAGACTCTTTGTGACATCACAGAACTAACTAACCATCGCCCAATAGCGAAACGGGTCGAAAGCTCCGCCCACCTAGACAGCTCATTGCATCATTCTCATCCTGTATGTATGTACGGTATGCGTCCTCCCTCAGCACACAGAGCCACGCCGACGACAACACAAGGCCTTAATGGTTTCCGGAGGATTTTCTTTCAAAGGGGCGGGGTGGGGGGGGGGGTGTTACCTTGACGATGAAGGCGAGGGTTCCCTTCAGCTTCTGGGGCGTGACGATGCTCTCCACGGAGAAGACGAAGCGCGCCTCGTTCGAGACCCCTGCGGGAGCGGGAGGGCAGCCCCGTTAACCAGGCCGCCGTTGGTAACCGCGGCAACCCGAACAGTTCAAGGCCGCAATCGTGGGTTAAGGGGGTTTCTCCCTCACCTGGGGGCAGCTGGAAGGGCACGGTCAGGCCGTCGTGCGGCCCCGCCCCCTCCGGCCGCTGCAGCTTGGCGTTGAGGGAGTCCAGCACGTTGAACTCCATGGACTTGAGGAAGCTGTCGCACTTGTTCTCGAAGATGACCGACACCACCACCTGGCTTCCGTCCTGCAGGTTTCCCTGGATGTCACACATCTGAGGCACGGTGGGGGGGGGGGGGGGAGGCGGGTTGTCAGCTACGCGCGGCCAATCAGGAAAAACAAGGACTAACCCCAACCAATCACACGCAGGGCACGACAGAAAAAAGCACCAATCCCGCTTCAATTCACGCCAAAACCTCCCAGCGGACAGATGAGCCTAAAAACCCGGGACTCCCTTTTGATTGGTCCAGACGGCACATGTGACATGCCCGGTCCAATCAAAGACAAAGAGGGCCAGGTGTGTGAAAGGAAAGGCGACCCACACGACACATCAGGCGATTCACACGTAGTCACGCACAGAAAGGCGGTATCAGCACTCCGGACAGAAGGCAAAATGAGGAGAACGAACGGGCCGAATCGTTGTCGTAAAAAACGCCATGCTAAGACACACAGGCCCCTCCCCCTTCCTCCACACTTACCTCATCAGCATCCTCCTTCATCTTAATGGCGGGAAACACGTGGGGTGGGGGGGGGGGGGGGTTACAACGTTAACAGGTGAGGGGATATCGAAAAAGCAAGCACCCACAATTCCAACTGTACAGGTTTCCACGGTTTCCGCTCCCTAATAGGTGGCCTTTAATTGGACGGAGGAAACGACCCAAGCATCCAATCCCACGCCCAGCCTGCTTCGTCCCAAAGCCCCACCCCTCACTCTCACACTCACCATCTTGATGTAAGAGTTTTCTGCCAGCAGGCTGTAGTTGGACATCGGCTGAAACAAGAATACCATGGGTCAGGGTGGGCATGTCACAGAATGAGCATGTCAGCCAATCACATACCAGCACAATGTTTGCACGTACAGGACGACTGTGACAGAAACAAAATGGAGTTCAATCTACTGGCAATAAAGCAGGCGTGCCAATCAAAATATTTGAGCAAGCACACTCAAACGATCAGCACCCAGCATATTGAAAAATAATGTTCAGGTAAAAGATTTTGCACACAGTCTTTGTCAGTGAAATGGGGCTTCAATTAAATAAATGAGTATTCTTTCCCTCTTGTCTCACCAGTCACTAAAGTTTCAGTTGCGCTCATTACTATAAGACAAATCTTTATTTTAATCAAGTCAAAAACATACTAAAGTTAAAAACAAACACACACACATACACACACACACACACACGCACACACACACACTTGCGTGAGAACTAACCGGCAGTGGCTCCTCCTCCTCCACCGTGCCGTTCTGCACAGACCCGTCTCCGCCCCCGTCACCATGGTGATGGTGGTGATGATGATGATGGTGCTTCTTCTTCTTTTTCTTATCCTTCTCCTCTTTCTCCTTCTTCTGTTTCTTCTTCCTGTGCTTGGAGGACTTCTGTAGCAGCGAAAAACAAGGGAAAAACAGTGTGTCCCCGTGCGTTTTACAGTGTGTCCCAGTGCGTTTTACAGTGCGTTCCAGTGCGTTTTACAGTGTGTCCCAGTGCGTTTTACAGTGTGTCCCAGTGCGTTTTACAGTGTGTCCCAGTGCGTTCCAGTGCGTTCTACAGTGTGTTCCAGTGCGTTTTACAGTGTGTCCCAGTGCGTTTTACAGTGTGTTCCAGTGCGTTTTACAGTGTGTCCCAGTGCGTTTACAGTGTGTTCCAGTGCGTTTTACAGTGTGTCCCAGTGCGTTTTACAGTGTGTTCCAGTGCGTTTTACAGTGTGTCCCAGTGCGTTTTACAGTGTGTTCCAGTGCGTTCCAGTGCGTTTTACAGTGCGTGTTCCAGTGCGTTTTACAGTGCGTTCCAGTGCGTTTTACAGTGCGTTCCAGTGCGTTTTTACAGTGCGTTCCAGTGCGTTTTACAGTGCGTTCAGTGCGTTTCAGTGCGTTTTACAGTGTGTTCCAGTGCGTTTTACAGTGCGTTCCAGTGCGTTACGTGCTTCCGGCTTTGTCTTCGTGACTCTTACGGCGCTCGGACTCATCGGTCTGGGAGCTCTGCTGTCTTGGACTCTCGCTCGACAGCAGCCTCGCGAGTCTGGGGGAGCTGCTGCTGCTGCTGACTCCGCCTCCTATCAGAAGCACATCACTGTTAACGGCCAATGCGAGGACCGCATACACACACACAGCTTCGCCAAGCCGATTCCGCTTCACAAAACATCACATCCTCACCTCATTCTACCTTTAAAAATCATGAAAGGTTTGTTCTTTTTTTTTACTTTTAAAAAAAAGTCATTTCTGATTTCACAGCCTGCGCAGGTGGCGTCTGACACACCACCTGTTTAAAAAGCTACATTTACACGGCAAAAAAGTAATTAAAATTTAAAAAAATTTTTATTTAAAAAGTAATTTTTAAAAAACCTCAATAAATTAACAAAAAAGATATGTGAAGGACAGTGCACAGACGGTGCTTAAAAATATTAGAACAAAGTGAAAAAAGAAAGAAAGAGAAAGAGAGGAGGGAGGAGGGAGAGAGACAGAAGTGCAGCGACTGTTCTGCACTGTCAGACCACTCAACACAGAACAGAATTATTATTATTATTATTATCATTATTAATATTAATAAAGATAATAACAACATTTGAGACAGTTAATAGCAACAAACATGACATTGGACACAGCTAAACCATTGAGCAGCGCGTGGAAACAAAGCTGGAGACAGCGGACAGAGAGAGGACACCCAGATCCACACTGCAAGCCAACGAGCCAGACAAACCGCTCAGAAAGAGAGTGCGGCGGAAAGGCAGGAGGCAGGAGGAGGAGTGGATGGAGGGATGGCAGAAAGGTAAGAGGAAGGAGGAGGACCTGGGTCTTAGGGGGGGCGGATGGAGAGATGGGCGTAAGGTGAGAGGGCGCAGGGGGAGGAGTGGATGGAGGGACGGCAGAAAGGTAAGAGAAAGGAGGAGACCTGGTCTGGGGGGGCGATGGAGAGATGGGCGTAGGGAGAGGGCGCAGGGGAGGAGTGGATGGAGGGATGGCAGAAGGTAGGAAGGAGGAGGACCGGGTCTGGGGGTGCATGAGATGCGTAAGTGAGGGCGCAGGGAGGAGTGATGACGATGCGAAGTAAGAGGAGGAGGACCTGGGTCTTGGGGGGGGCGGATGGAGAGATGGGCGTAAGGTGAGAGGGCGCAGGGGGAGGAGTGGATGGAGGGATGGCAGAAAGGTAAGAGGAAGGAGGAGGACCTGGGTCTTGGGGGGGGGCAGAGGAGAGATGCTAGGTGAGGCGCAGGGGAGGAGATGGGGAGGCAGAAGGTAGAGAAGGAGGACCTGGGTCTTAGGGGGGGCGGACAGAGAGATGGCGGTAAGGGGAGAGGGACGGGGCACTGGACCTGGGTCTTAGGGGGGGCGGATGCATTGGAGAGCCAGAAATCCAAATCTGAGCCCTAAAAGCAGCAGACAGGGAGAGAGGGATGAGCTTCACGAGCAAAGAGATGATCTCGCTGCTTCTCTTTTTTCACTTCCTTCTCCCGCCTTTCTCACTTCGTCTTTGTCAATCCATCTTCCTCTTCTTTCCACCTTCTCTCTTTCGATGCTTATTTTACTAATTGTTATCTTCCCTTTCAGCTAGCTTTTAACTTGAACGTAAATTAAACTTAAGATCCAAAACTGTCATCTGATAACCTTAAAAGACAGGCAGCAATGCCCAGGGCTTTGCTGTCATCCATGACCGTCATAAATGCTGCTACATTGTAAATTAGCTTCAGCTACAGCTATACAATGAGCCAAAAAAAAATCAGGAGAATTTAATAAAAAGACCAATGAGGACTCAGTTATGGTCAGCTATGATGTCATACCTCCACTGGGGCAGTAGAGGGCGGGGCTTCCACCTCGATGAGCTCCTCCGATTGGACAGGCTCCTCTGCCGGTGGGGCCTCTTCTGGCTCCTCCCCTCTGTCCTGTTTATGTTTCTTCTTCTTCTTGTCCTCTTTGCTCTTCTACGACACAGACGGGCACATCCCTCTTTTTTATAAAAAGTTTTTTTTTTACCCCATTTTCCCGAAATTCTGAAGGGTACATCATATTTCTCGGTCAGCCTCACTGACGTAACCTCCCCCGTTAACAACAGAGAGACATGCCTAGTAACAAGTTAAAAAGGAACTACCTGAAACCCACCGCAAACAAACAGGAAGCTTTAACGCACTGGAGCGCGCACTTCCTCCGTTTCACATCCGAAAATGCAGTCCACACTTACAAACTCATCCCACGACAAACAAACTGGGCACAATAATTTACGCAAAGCCATAACACAAAAATAAAAGCATCACCAAAATATGTGTATTTTAAAATAACAATAAAAACAATGTAATATTCCAGTTGAACTGAACCCTCAGATTGTGAGCGATAACCCTGGAGCTGGGAGAGGAGCGGGCGGGCGGGCGGGCGGGCGGGCGGGCGGGGAGGGGCGATTTGTATTTCTCATTATTGGTTGTTGAAATAAAATGTACTTGAAATGAAATAAAAAGGATCGCGGACCCTGGCTGTGAAAGAGATGATGGGCGACACACTCCCTCCTTACACCTCCTCGTACCTTCCTCTCCTTCTTCTCTTTCTCCCTCTTGTCTTTCTTGCCCTTCTTCTTGGGCTCCTCCACCGGGACGCGCTCCGCCTCACCCTCGTCCCCGGGGCTCTTCGGGGAGCTGGCGGGCCGGTGGGTCCTGACCGGCAGCTTCTCGCTGTCCGCCAGGGGCCTGGACGGGGGAAGGGGGTACAGAGAGGGGCCGTGGGTCACGTGACCTGTGTCTCTAACCCGTCGAGGTGCGAGCTAGCAAATGCGTGATTAGAATGTTCTTAACCGAACATTCTAATGGTGATGTAACAATCGGTACGGGAGTCCTAGAACACCGACTTAGAATGACTTAGATAAAAACATTCCAGAACACCTGGCCTTCAAAGGGTTAAAACGCATGCCAAACTGGAACGGTCCCACACACAGGAGCTCGAGACTACAGACTCAAACAAAGACCCTGTACATTAGGGATGGTGCTTGTTAACTGATTCACAAATCGAGTGATCACATGTAATGCGCTCCATTCAAAATGGACTCGCACGGGGAAGAATTTATTTTTAGAACGCATCTTGGCCGAACAGTACCACTGATTATATAGAAAATGCATGCACACATAACGCACATTAATAAAGTTTTTCCATCACAGTAAGCCTGGGTTAGCTTAGCGTACTGTGTCAATTAACACAAGTAGCACCTGCAAAAGTTCAATCACCGTTCTAAATCAATGCGCATCAGTGTGACTTGATAAATGAAGTGGTAATCTGTCAGAGCTAGCAAGCTAACAGTCACAATATCACACCTGCAATAGTATCAGTTGGATGTTGAAGAATGACTCTGGGTAGCTAGTCTACGTTATACCTCGACTATGTTAAGAGTTGAGCCTATTTTGAATATAATTAAATAGTTAGCTAGTTAGCTATCTGCTGTGATAACAAACATGCGGTGAGACCATTTAGACTAAAACCAAACTGAATCTTAATATTAGGTAACGCGAGAGATACATTAAATTAATAAATGGAGCCAACGCATAATCGTACATGCATAGCCTTCGTGAGACAATAATAAAGATCGAATAGGCGCGTATCCGATGAGTAATCTATCGATCCATAACTCATGCTCATCCCAACTGTATGGCAGGGCCTGTGCATGGGGTAGAAGGGCGATCATGCATATCAGTCCAGACTAAAGCACCGCCCACTTTTTTTCGGGGAAGTGAAAGCGCTCAGAGTGGTTCTGCTGGGACAGAACCACTGGAGACGGGTGGGTGGGGGGAAGGGGTTAATCAAGGCATTCTACTCTAACAGGCTGAGGACATTCAAAAGAGCAGACAGCCACAACAGCACCACCCTCTCCTCCACCTTCAGCCAATGATATTTAACCAAATCTGCGTCTAAAAATAGGACACCACCATTTCCGCAGTGGGGTCTGACTAGTGAAATGGGTCTGCCTGTGTTATTTAAAGGCCACATTGAGCCGCACTTTACAAATTAATTTAGCTCGTTTAGCTGTCTCGGCTAACATTTCCAACGGTATTTCCAATAAGGGAGTCCAAATTGAATTTGAAATTGTCTGGGAAAAGCAATTAACATTTTTAAACAAACAACGGAAAATTCTGGACGTTACCAGGTTTGCAAAGGTGTTTTTTTTTTTAACAGTCTTACAGGACCAGCTAACATTCCCGTTTAGCTCAACATGTGACACACAGTGTACTCTACCGTACTGGGTGAACCCCCCCCCCAGGTTGCCATGGCGCCGTGTTCTAACCCAGCGCTAGTGTTGGCAGGCACCCCGCCAGCTGCCGTGGGCATGCCGCGGCGCCGCACAGCGCGGCGTGCGACCACCCGCGCCACCAACATACGCGGCGTGCGCATCGCAAACCGTCCGAGCACACCGGAGGAAACCGTGAGAGTTACAGAACGCTGAACTTCAGCGAAGCTCGGGAACTGAAGGTCAGGTGCAGCAGGAGTGGGGCTGGGCTGGGCTGGGGTGGGCTGGGCTGGGCTGGGCTGGGGTGGGGTGGGCTGGGCTGGGGTGGGGTGGGGTGGGGTGGGCTGAGAGTTCCGGAGGATATAGTGACAGGGGGGTGGTGGTGTTGGGCCGATTTTTTGGTGTTGTTTCTTTTGAATGTCTGGTTACTGACCCCATGCCCCCCCCCAAAAAAAATCATATAAAACAATAAATGTAAGAAATGTAAGAGAGCAAGGGGTGAAGAGTCTGAGCAAGGGAGAGACAGAGAGAGGGAGGGAGGGAGGGAGAATGTGAGAAATGAGAGAGAGGCACGGGGAAGGAGAGGGAGAGATGGGAGGAGGAGAGGGAGAGACAGTAGGGTAAGAGGGAGAGAGAGAGACAGACTGGAGGAGGAGAGGAAGAGGGAGAGGGAGAGACAGAGATGCAGGCTGCCTTGGGGGGCAGCGTAGCCCCCCCCCCCTCTCCCCCCCCCTCAGTACTCACCTGCGCTTCCCTCCAGAGACCAGGCTGCCGGGGGCAGAGGGGGGGTGTGTGTGCATGAGAGAGAGAGAACGGCAGGGCTCGTTCAACACCGGTCACATGACCACGTCATCCACAGACTCACACAGCTCAGGACACGGCTCCGCTCACTGAACGCCGCTCAATCTGAACATCGCTCAATCTGAACAAAGCTAGCGGGAAAGTGTGGCATGCGCGGAGAAGCGCCAGGGGCGGAACTCACCTGTCCAGGTCGATGTCCAGAGCCCTGTAGGGGTCGTTGGGGTCCTTGTCGTCATCGTCGCTGGGTAAGGCATTCTGAGAGAGATGAAGGGAGAGAGGGGAGAGAGAGAGAAAGAGAAAGAGAGAAAGAGAGAGAGGCTAAGCACTCGCTAGTAACAACTCATGACAGTTCCTCCAAAGCCTCCCTCCCCCTCCCACCACCCCCAACTGCCTGAGTGATGTCACAATGACTCCCCCTCTCCTGGCAACAGTAGCCCCGCCCACTCCGTGACATTTTTCCGTAATTACTCCACCATTCTGCCCATTAGCTGACTGTGTAATCACCAGGTGTTCCTCAGCTAGGGTGTGTGTGTGTGTGTGTGGTGTGGAAGCGTGAGGTAGTAACTGACAGCTTCTCGTCATCAGTGTCGGGTTCGGGTGTGTGTGTGTGTGTGTGTGTGTGTGTGTGTGTGTGTGTGTGTAATCACCAGGCGTTCCTCAGCTAGACTCCGGCCCCGGAAGAGAATGAGTGCTGACGTAACACGAAGCGATCGAGCTGAATGAACTACACAGCTGTACGAGTGTAGCACAATGGTAAGAACTGGCTTGTAACGAAAGGTCGTCAGGTTCGTCCGTAGGAACACTGCCGTTGTACCCTTGAGCAAGGTACTTAACCGGAATTGTTCAGTATTATATCCAGCTGTTAAATGGATACAATGTAAAATGCTGTGTAAAAAGTTGTGTAAGTCGCTCTGGATAAGAGCGTCTGCTAAGCGCCTGTAATGTAATGTAATGTAATGTAATGTAATGTAACACAGCGCGTGATGACCGTAGCACAGCTGTGTGCCGCCGCGAATGCTCTACCGTTCGGCGACGATGCCACCTTGGCGCCCGGTGGCTACCTCGCATCTCCTCGTGACGATGTCACCAGTGGGGATCCGCCCGCCCGATCGCCCGCCCCCGGCCCCTCTTCTCCCTCTTCTTCTTTTTCTCTTTCTTCTTCTTCTCCGCCTTGTCCTTCTGCCAGCGCTCCTCCTCCATCTTCACGTACTGGTCGGACGTGGACATCCCTGAGAGAGGGGGAAGAGCAGGAGGGAGGGTGGAGGAGGAGAGAGGGAGGAGGAAAGGTAGGGAAATAAGAATCTGTGAGATCTGACCCAATATAACGTTAGAGCAACAGCACAATCTGAAAAACGCAACACATGCACACACACACAAACACACACACTACACACACCCTTACCTGGGACTTTGAGAGGCACACTGAGGTCAATCTGTACCACAGGAATGTGGTCAACCCCTGGAGCATCCTGGTAGCCCTGCAGACAGACAGACAGACAGACAGACAGACAGACAGACAGACGCAGAGAGAGACAGGTTTATAATAAACCATGTTTAGGCAGACAGTCGGGTTAATAATTAGCAGTGCTTAACTCAATGTTTATATACTAAAGCAGAGTGAGTGCAAGTAGACACAGACAGACAGACAGACAGACAGACAGCAGGTCAGCGTGCAGCACGCAGACTTGCCTTCTGGGAGGTCGGCGAGGCCTTGATGTAGAAGGGATTGCTGGCCTGTTCCTGCTTCCTGACCTCCCTCCGCTGAAGGGAGGAAAGGGGGAGAGGGGGAGAGGGAGAGATGGACGGAGTGAGAAAGACAAACGTGTGGACGAGGAAGGATGGCAGTGTAGAGCAGTTGCTGTTTATTATATTGTATAGGGATTGCGTGCGTGCATGCGTGTGCAGGTGTGTGTGTTTGTGTGTGTGCTTGTGTATGTGTGTGAGCGTGAGTGTGTGTGTGTGTGTAGCTGTGATGTGTGGCGTGAGTGTGGTGAGTGGCTGTGATGTGTGTGGCGTGAGTGCGTGTGCAAGTGTGGGGTGTGTGCGTGTGTGTGTGTGTGTGAGTGTGTGTGTCGTACCCTGGCCAGCTCCTTCTCGTCCACCTCAGTGTGTCGGGTTCGAGTGTGTCGCGGCTCTTCCTCGGTGAACACGGCGCGCGGCTTCTCATCCTCCGACTCGCTCTCCGACGGCGGCTCGTTAATCCAGGCGTCCAGGTCCAGCCTTAACACACAACACAGCGTGTTACTGTGTTCAGTACAGCGTGTTACTGTGTTCAGCACAGCACAGCATGTTACTGTGTTCAGTACAGCGTGTTACTGTGTACAGCACAGCACAGCATGTTACTGTGTTCAGTACAGCGTGTTACTGTGTTCAGCACAGCACAGCATGTTACTGTGTTCAGTACAGCGTGTTACTGTGTTCAGCACAGCACAGCATGTTACTGTGTTCAGTACAGCGTGTTACTGTGTTCAGTACAGCACAGCATGTTACTGTGTTCAGTACAGCGTGTTACTGTGTTCAGTACAGCACAGCATGTTACTGTGTTCAGCACAGCGTGTTACTGTGTACAGTACAGAGTGTTACTGAGTTCAGTCCACCGTGTTACTGTGTTCACAGAGTGTTACTGTGTTCAGACAGGCGTGTTACTGTGTTCAGTACGGCTGTTACGTGGTCTGGTTACACACGGCTTGTTACTGTGTTCAGTACAGTACAGCGTGTTACTGAGTTCAGTACAGCACAGCATGTTACTGTGTTCAGCACAGCGTGTTACTGTGTTTGGTACAGCACAGTATGTTACTGTGTTCAGTACAGTACAGCGTGTTACTGAGTTCAGTCCAGCGTGTTACTGTGTTCAGCACAGCATGTTACTGTGTTCAGCACAGCGTGTTACTGTGTTCAGTACAGCATGTTACTGTGCTCAGTACAGCACAGTGTGTTACTGTGTTCAGTACAGCATGTTACTGTGTTCAGTACAACACAGCACAGTGTGTTACTGTGTTCAGTACAACATAACACAGCGTTTTACTGTGTTCAGTACAACACAACACAGCGTGTTACTTGTCAGGAAACCAACAGCGTGTAGCGTGTTCACTGGGTGGGAGTGGTACTGGAGAAGGGGTGAGTGGTACTGTGTTCAGTACAGGCTGTGTGAGAGGTACTGTGTTCAGTACAGGCTAGGTGAGAGGTACGGTGTTCAGTACTGGTGGGCGGTGTTGAGTACTGACCCCTCTGGAACGGGCACTTTTTTCTGGGCCTTGGGGGCGACGGGGTTGAGCTCCCCGGCGAACAGAGCGGTGAGCTCCTCCCCCACCTCCACCCCCTTCTGCTGCAGCTTCTGCACGTACTTCACCAGCTGCAGGATGCAGGAGGCCTGGGGGGGGCGGAGAGGGGGAGAGAGAAAGAGTTAGAGAGGGAGAGAAAGAGAAAGGTGGGAGCGAAAAGAGAGAGAAGCAAGAGAGAGTGAGGGAGAGGGGGAGACGAAAGGAGAGAGGACAGAAATGTTCATTTGTTAAGAAATTGATTAATGTTATCAATGGTATAATGCTTTTATAGCAATCATGTATTTTCTCCTCCTTTCCTCATTTTTTTTCTCCGCCTCGCTCGCTATGTTTCACACGTAACGTCTAGAGTGCAAAGCATTTTCGGCTGGACCAATTTGACCTGAGAGAGGGAAGGGACAGACGGGCTGGGAACGACTGAGACAGTAAGACGGAGAGGGTAAAAAAATTTTTTTAAAAAGGGGTGCGTGCTCACCCTCTCCTGCACCTCCAGGTCGGCGCTCTGGACGAAGAGGGGCAGCCTGTCGATGAGCAGCTGGCTGCTCTCCTGGGCCGCCTCGGCGTCCACCGGCTCCCCCTGCTGGCCGCACAGCACCGCTGCAAACAGCTTGGCGGCGTTCTGCACATACACGGCCTGGATGTGCCCGGGCAGGATGGCCACACGGGGGCGCAGCATGGCCTCCAGGGTCTGCATGGGGTCCTCCAGGTGCCTGAGGGGGGGGGGGGGAGCACAGGAGACAGGGGACAGGGTCAGTAGGGTGTGTGAGCGTCAATCATTACTAGTGGTGGGTCCAGAAAAGCACATTTACTCAAGAGGTGGGTTTCATCGATAAAGGGGGGTGGAGAGGGGAGAAGAGGAGGAGGGGAGGAACAGAGAAAAGAAGAGAAGAGGAATAGGGCTGGGGGTGCGGGGGGTGGTGGGCTCGCACGCGTACTCTGAGAACTCCCCGCAGATCCACGCCGCGGCGTACAGGACCTCGCAGATGCCGTTGCGCTGCGTGTTGCCCGTCAGCAGGTGGGCGTTGTCCAGCAGCGTGGCCATCTGCGCCACGGCGAAGCCGCGGATGGCCTTCACGCGGATCGCCACGTCCAGCATCTGGGAGGCGATGAGGTGCCCGTGCCGCGTGCCCTCCAGGCGGGTGAGCTCCACCAGGATGCTGATGTACCTGCGGAACAGGGGACACGGAACACGGAACGCGGAACATGGAGCAATCAACGAACCCTTTGAAGAACAGGTTTCTTGGAATGTTTTTTCAACGTTGTAAGTCCGTGTTCTAGAACTCCACCGCTTTCAATTACCAGCTGTGATTGTTACATCAGCATCAGAGCGTTCAGTTAAGGACATTCTAATCGCGCATCTGTGATCTCACAACATTAAATGGTAACTAATGTTACGTACTCTGTAAGGAAAGCAACTTGAGCACTGTAAAGCTACACTGATCAGCTGAAGTTAGTAATACACTTTTTGCTTATAGATGTTTGCTGGTACTGACCACTCAAAGTTGGTGATGTAGTGGTAGCTGATAGATGTTTGCTGGTACTGACCACTCAAAGTTGGCGATGTACTTGGTAGCTGATAGATGTTTGCATGTACTGACCACTCAAAGTTGGTGATGTACTGGTAGCTGATAGATGTTTGCTGGTACTGACCATTCAAAGCTGGTGATGTACTGGTAGCTGATAGGTGTTTGCTGGTACTGACCACTCAAAGTTGGTGATGTACTGGCAGCTGATAGATGTTTGCTGGTACTGACCACTCAAAGTTGGTGATGTACTGGTAGTTGCTCTGGCTGCAGATGTCGATGATCTTGGTGAGCAGCTCGTCGCGGTACGTGGTCCCCTCCGCCTTGTCCACATGCAGCATCAGCTTCTTCACAATCTCCATCAGGTTCTTCTTGGACACCTTCGACACACAAGAAAAGTTTACAGTTTCTAAAAGACTGTTTACTCTTGAGAAGTGGATATAGTGTAGTGGTGCTATCCACTATCATGCTGTAATGTAATGTAATGGATGTAGTTCACACTTAAGGGGCAGATGTAGTTCACACTTAAGGGGCAGATGTAGTTCACACTTAAGGGGCGGATGTAGTGCACACTTAAGGGGCAGATGTAGCGTACACTCAAGGGGCGGATGTAGTGCACACTTAAGGGGCAGATGTAGTGTACACTCAAGGGGCGGATGTAGTACACACTTAAGGGGCGGATGCAGTGCACACTTAAGGGCCAAATGTAGTGCACTACCATGCCGTAGAGCAGGTCCAGGGCCCTCAGACGGATGGACTCGTCCTTGTCGTCCAGGCACTGCAAGATGAGGTCTTTGTGGGACTGCACGGACTTGGGGTGCGTCTTCAGGATCTTGGACATGGCCAGGAGGCCCAGGTACTTCACTGCAACGCACAGGAACCACGTGATACTCAGACTACAGACGGACCTACAGGCCACTGAAAAAACGTAAACACTCAAATGCAGCTCTGTAGGCCACAGAATAACCCTAAAAGCTCACACGCTGCTCGATGGGTGACAGAATAACTAACTTATTGACCATTGTTCTGTGTGCCACTTGCTGCCCTAAATGCAGTAAGATTTGCCTCCAGGATGGTGGCGTATCTATCCACCAACCAGAATGAATCACAGTGTTTTCATTAGCAGAATAAAGAAATCTGATTGGCCATATGTCTCAGTGATAAAGAAATCTGATTGGGTAAAACGTTTCAGTGATTAACAGCATACAGCAGTTCTGCCCATGGGGGGGGGGAGGGGGGGGGCTAATAAGACCCTAACTGAAATTAATTAATTGGGGAAAAACCCCATGCATGAGAACATCAAGAGGACTTTCCAAATCTAATAGAATTTCAATTTGATTTCTGAGGCAAAATGGACTTGCGCAGACAGCACAGACAGACAGACAGCACAGAAAGACAGACGCACAGACAGCATAGACAGCACAGACATACAGACTGCACAGACAGACAGACAGACAAACAGCACAGACAGACAGACAGACAGACTGCACAGACAGACAGCACAGACAGACAGAAAGACAGACAGACAGACAGACAGACAGACAGCACAGACAGACAGCACAGACAGACAGACAGACAGACAGACAGACTGCAGGCGTTGATGAAGGCC
>NC_057935.1:58809224-58904224 GCF_018555375.3 Anguilla rostrata
TGTGTGCGTGCGTGCGTGTGTGTATGCTTGCTTGTGTGTGTGTGTGTGTGTGTGTGCGCGTGTGTGCGTGTGTGTGTATAGTAAGTCACCGGGGTCGGGGTCCTCCAGTTTCTCTTTGAGGCGGGGGAAGGCGGGGCGCAGGGATTCTGGGTATTTCAGGAACACCTTGTACATGATGAGCACCGCCTTCTTCCTGATGTACGGCTTCGTGTGAGACATCTGCCCGAGGAGAGGGGGGGTGAGGGACAGACAGAGGGACGATAAAGGAGCAATAAAGGGGTGAGGGATGGAGGAATTGAGAGATAGAGAGTTAGGGATGGAGTAATTGAAAGACAGAGCAGCCAAGAACTCCAGAAGGGAGAACCCATGTGACCTCACCAGAGTCATGATGTCATTGGCCAGGTCCCGGGCGAGGTCAGGGGTCACGAAGCAGGAAAGGCCAGTGAGGGCCACGCCCGTGTCGTACTGGCTGGGGCTGCTGAGATCCTGAGAGAGAGAGACAGACAGAGAGAGAGAGAGAGTCCTGGGATCCAATTACACGCAGGGAAAGACGAGTAACACAGGATAAGAAAATGTCAATCAACCCACCTTGCGGATCTGATTGGTTGTCAGCATTATGACGTCGGTGCCTTCGTGGAAACACTGGGAGGCGGCCAAGTAACCGATTCTCTGAAAGGACGGGAGAAAGACAGAAGGTTTTATTTCATAAATATTTCAGTGCAGGAGGGAAGGAAGGAAGGTTTTCAGAGCCTTTGGATGCAGACCATAATGGAAGCAGAGCCAAAGGGATGGTCTGAACTATTTCCAGGTCAAAGGTTATCTGGAATGAAGTATACAGATGGGGCTCCACTGTCATGGGGAGGCAGGCGCCTCACCTTGTAGGTGAACTTGGAGGAGCTCATGACCTCCACAATGTTGAAGGCTGCCCAGCTGACGTCATAACCCAGCATCTGCAGCTGTGTGTGGAGAGAGAGAGATAGAGAGAGGGAAAGAGACAGAGAGAGAGGGGAAGAGAAAGAGAAGAGAGAGAGAGAGAGAGAGAGAGATGGAGAGAGACAGAGAGAGAGAGAAAAGAGAGAGACAGGGGTAGGAGTGAATAACATTGACACACTTTCACAGTAATTGTGGATACACCACTTTTTTCTTTTTATTTATTCTTGTACTTCATTACTACATTATTACTAGGTAATAATAACCTAAGTATTATTATTATTATTATTATTATTATTATTATTATTATTATTAATAATAAACTGTTTTTTTGCGGGGTCTGTCCCGTTCCCTTCAGCTGGTTTGGGAGCACAGTAAAGAGCGCCAGGGACTGCCTCAGACCCCACAGACAGAGCACGAGCGCGGCGGGGGCAGTGCTTACGTAGGTGAGCTTGCAGACGGCGTTGGCTTTGACCGCAATGTTCTCCTGCTTGAGCTCCTGCTTGATCTCGTCAATGCAGGTGGAGATGTACTTGGCCTGGAGGGGAAGGAAAGAAGAAGAAGGGAGAGAGGAAAGAAGAGAGGGAGAGAGGGAGAGAGACATCAGCTCACAAGGGAGAGCAGTTATCTGGCCCCAGCGCTCCCAACGAGCTGGTCTGCGCCTTGCATGGCTACCTTGATCGCTGTTGGTGTTTGAGTGTGTGTGTGTGCGTGTGTGTGTGTGTGTGTGTGTGTGTGTGTGTGTGCGCGTGTGTGTGTGAATGGGTGAATGCTGTATTCACTGTAAAGCACTTTGTGCAGTTGTTGCTGTACATAAACACAAGCAGTCCATGTACCGTTTGCAGAGAGCACATCTACATAGGCGACATAGCTCAGGAGGTAAGAGCGGTTGTCTGGCAGTCGGAGGGTTGCCGGTTCGACACACACACACCACACGCACACACACACACACACACACATGCATGCACACACACACACACACACGCACATGCGTGCACACACACACACACACCATTCATAGTCAAACATGCCAGAGGACTTCTGGAGGAAGGAACATTCAGTCCACAGAAATAGCTGGGGGACACAAACTCTTGACACACACACACACACACACACACTTTACCACCCACCAGCACTACCAGTTAAAACCTTGACTTCCAAATTTTCAGTCAGTGTCGGCTTTTCCGCAGTCAAGCCTTGCAGGCTAATCTGAGCGTGCTCACTTGGCCTACTTAAAGCCCTTTGTTTTTTAAATTACATTTTTTCTACAAGTCTCTTAATTTCTCAGTTTGCTAGGAAATCTCTCCCTCCCCCTCTCTCTCTCTCTCACACACGCACGCACGAACGAACGCACGCACACACACACACATGCACACTCTCACTCTCTCTCTCATACACATACACACACACTCACACTCTCACTCTCTCTCATACACATACACACACACACACGCACTCTCTCTCTCTCACACTCGCACACATGCACTCTCTCATACACACACACGCACTCCCTCTCTCAGACTCACACACACTCACACACTCTCACACACACACACACACTCTCTCTCTCACACACTCACACACACTCACACACGCACTCTCTCTCTCTCACACACTCACACACTCTCACACACACACGCACTCTCTCTCACACACTCACACACTCTCACACACACACACGCACTCTCTCTCACACACACTCACACACCACACACACACTCACACACACACTCCGCTGTGCTGCTCATTTGTGGGTCACGGGCCCTTAGTCATGAGACTGACGGCAGTATTTGGCCGAGGGGGTCAGATCTGATTTGTGGGATCAGACAGACAGGGCCAGAGCAATGGCACTGCCACAGAGCGCTTTTGTTCCTGGAATCGCAAGGGCCGCGCGGGGGGGGGGATGTCCACTGTGAGGCCTGGAACTCCCTCCCAAAATCCAGGCCACGTTCATGGGGCAGGCGACAGGAGGGCAGGAGGGCAGGGGGGCGGGGATACCCATTTCTCCAGACTAAACCCAGACCTATCCGGCCCCTTTCAGTCCACTCCCCGACCTATCGCGGAACAGCACATTACAGCCAAAAACGTTCTCAGCCAATCCGCAGACAGCTCAGACCCCGAGATCATGCAAAGCAAGCACAGGGAGAAAAGACACTTCACTAAGTCCACGAAAGGCACACAAGCGTACAGCCAGGCCACACGCTGACGCCACAGAGCACGCTCCTGTACTCACAGACTGAATTCAACACCCTGAATGACCCAAACGGGTGGACTTTCTGTTCTGGTACAGACATGCAAACACACACAGGCATATTTATGGGTGACGTTACATTTTTACGCCCACCCCTCCACACATACACACACACACCACGCCAAACACACGCACACCGTATATATTTATGTGGATTAATAATTCAGTCTGCAGCTCCGAGTTGCCTAGGAGACAGATACCCTAGCTGGGTGAGCAGGATGGCAGAACCACGCTCTCCTGTTACCACTGACTTGACAGGCAATGCTGCCGTATGGGGCCACTGAGCACAGACCCCCAGCACTGCTGGAGCCCTATAGGGCCGCTGAGCACAGAACCCCAACACTGCTGGAGCCCTATAGGGCCACTGAGCACAGAACCCCAACACTGCTGGAGCCCTAGAGGACACCCTTGAGCACAGAACCCCAACACTGCTGGAGCCCTAGAGGGCACCCTTGAGCACAGAACTCCAAAAATGCTGGAGCCCTATAGGGTCACTGAGCACAGAACCTCAACACTGCTGGAGCCCTATAGGGCACCCCAGGGTACAGAACCTGAGCCCAACAGGGCAACTGAGTGAAAAAGCTCAGCTCTACAGGGCAACTGAGAGAATAGTAACAAACCTCAGCTGTACACACCTTTCCTCCTGCTCTCTTACAGCCGTATTAGGTCACTAGGCTGGCTGATACCAGTCTAATCTCAGACCACCTTTGACTTATGTTAGCTTCTTAAATTTTTTTTAAAAATAATTAAGAAAAGCCCCACACGCACAATATATACGTTAGTTACTCGCATCTCTAGGGTTTGAATGAAGTGGCTTAAAAGGAACAGAGAGACTGTTTCTGTCCCGGCTCCACAGTCAGTGGGGCTCCGGGCAGCTCCAGAAATCTCAGGCAGTCCCCGAGTCCCGCAGAGAAGAACACCGCAGAATTTCAACAGCGTGTGTCTGAGAGTCTCTCTGTATGAGAGACCCTCCATCGTCACTCGCTCACAGTCACACACGCACACACACACACACACACACACACCTCCTTTATATCCGCCTGCACTACCAGTTAAAATCATGATATTAAGATTTTCAAAGTCAGTGTCAGCTTTTCTCCTTGAATTTCCATGAATACACTTAAAAATAATTGTTAAGCCTTTCAGACTAATTTTAGACTGTTCGCTTGGCCTACTTAAAGCACTTCAATCAAGTCTCTTGATTTTCCAATTTGCTGCAAGTATTAACCAACTGAATTCACCGCAATTTCCCATAATGAGCAAATGATAGTGGCAATTTCCCATAAACTAGATTGCAGCTACTACCGGACGCTACACGGACTGAACGCAAAGTTTTCTTAATTGTAATGCACGTGAAACACTGCAAGAAAGCAGTTCAGTTGAATGAGCATTCTTTTTCAGCGTAGAGAAAATTACAGTGCGAGTAACACGTGGCCATATTTTAAATAGAAAATGTGTACGCGTGTGGGCGTGGAGCTGGAAATGAATAGAATGTTTTTACTATCAAGGCGGTTGCAATTTTTTTTTCTTCCAATGACAGCACTGCAGCAAGGCAGACAGGACGGGGAACAGGATCTGGCCCGTTATCAGCGGTGTAACCTGAGTCACAGGTGCGCAATGGAAGAAACAAAACGCCCGAGCCCGCCTCGTCCTGCACACCAAAAGCAACAGCACTCAAATCATAGGGGAGCGCGGCCCGCTGAACCGGGCGTCTCGCGCACATTTAATTCACGACACCAACGCATCCCATACCCGGTTTTTCCTTCTCTATGTGGAGGGTGGGTGTGAATTTTGGAAGCGACGGACCCCTCCCTCCACTGAGATACCAGTGTTGTCATCAAACGGGGCCTAACAGTATTACAGCTAGCTAACTGTTAATACGGTTTTTTGCAATAATCAGTTTAGTAGTAATAATTAATTACAAAATAGTTACAGTTTAACGACATATATTAGAGACGTGGGGAGCATAGACAGTACAATTGCATTCATTGTATAGAAGTTTTTCGATGGAATTTACTAAACGGGATCAACTATCCAGGTGTCCACACTCGGCATAGACCAGCTAACCTGTCTGTGTGATAAGCGGTTATAAAACGTTGCTGTATTAAATCACCCAATAAAACAGTAACTGAACTCTGGGAAATCAGATACAAGAGGTTCAAGCGGTGGAGAATGTTACTGACAACAACCTTGGGTTGCATTTGCTGGCGTTCTTGTTAGTCTCCTTGCTAATGTGACCTAGCTTGCTATCCCTAGCTTGCGAACATTCCCAAGATATAATCATTTCCAATACTGGTTGCAAGAGCTCTCCAGTGGGTACGTTTTAATGAAAAGCAGCTAACGTTAGCTCAGTTAGCTTGATGACATTTCTTTCATATTTGCAAAGCGTATGCATTTACCTCATCTTCTTTATGATTCCTTATGCCACGTACAAGATCCTGGAGATTTTTATCAAATATCCGATCGATGCTCCCTTTGACAATCTTTAGTGCCATGGTTGCTGGCTACGTGTCGCTGCCCAGCGGGACAAGAGCAACGGGCAAGCAGGCGTCTCTGTCGGGGTAGCCAACCCGCTGCTATTCCGTCTCTCCCCAGTCTGCGCCGACAACAGCTTCTTCGCCGGGCAAGGATGATGTGTCCAGCGATAGTGCAGAAACGCTATCCGTGTAACCAGCTGGGAAATTCTTACAAAATGGCGCCTGGATCAGGTGACTAACTGTGTGTTTCTGAGGGCGAAAATGCTATTTCTTATAGCTGGCAGGCACTGATTCTTTTCTCTTTTTGGTATCTATCGCGTAGAATGACAGCGTTGTGTTGATAAGGATATCTGTGACGTCATTATGGGACGCCCCTAAATAATAACTGTGTGATATAGCTAGTTAGCGTGCTAAATAAATAATGCAGACGTTAAAAATAACGGGGCTGACCAAGCACTGTTAAGAGATCCAGTCTTAGGTACTGGACCTGGCGTTTCAAATTGTTTCTCAATTGGTAATTTCCCTTACTGTAATGTGGGCAGGCATGAATCAGCTTTTTGGGGTTAATTATATTAGAGGTGAGTAGTGAGGAATATCACAGTTCCACAGACACACACACAAAAAATTTTCAACTTCAGTTGTATTTCTTGGGGGAAAAAAACTCATTCATGACCAGGCAAAACATAAACAAAACATTCAAATGGCAAAATAAACAACAAAAACAAAAATACAAAAAAATAATATGTACATAAAATGAAACGATCCTAATAATCCAGTACCAATTAGCTGCAGTTAAGAATAAATCTGAGCGGGTTCTTCTTGGTATTTGAAGGCCTGAAGCCCTCGAGCATTCTAGAAGCTTGATAACGTTAGAGTTTTCCGAGCACGTGGCCATTTCATTAACATTTCATATCGTGGCTTGCACCGCCAGGTTGGTCACTTGGATTATTACTCCGTTCTCACATTTAAGGGGCCGTGGCAGGCAGGCAGGCAGGCACGAAAATGTTTCGTGTTTTTAAAATAAATAAAAGAATAGTAAAAAAAAAAAATCATTGCGAATCAATGCAATCCAAACTTAGTTTAGAGAGGCTTTTGGGGCTCAGTCAACACAGGGCTATTGGCCCATTACTGAATAAAACTTAATAAAATAAGCATAGAAGTGGCAGGTCACACACACGCACGCACACACACACACACACACACAGACACATATTAAAACAGTACATATTAGTATTCATAAGTGCTGCTTAACAGAATCTGTGAAGTAGCTATAATCATTAAATAACAATGTAAGCCTCTCTGCTGGGATTTGTCAGGTATGGCTCGCTTATTTTCTTGCAAGTCATTTCACAATAACTTCATCATCAACCAAAATAAGTGTTAAGTCTAGTCTCACAGACCATTGTGTTGTCCTTTTTTAAAAAAATCATTAAACATTAGCGTCTTGCCTTTAGATTAGAAATTGTCATTGTGCTTTAACATTGCACACAAAGCACTCAAATTATATACCAAAAAAAGTCTTGATTGTAACTAACTGGCTCAAAAAAAGAGTACCACAATAATAGCATCTTAATGCCGCATACATTTATCTGATCGTAACATGTTTAACGGAACCATACACAGTGCAAGTACCTCTCCCAAATAAATGTGCATTGTGGGTAATGGGACATTAAAGGAAGACCAGAGGACACAGTCAGTACAGTGTAGTACTGTATGCAGTATTCAGGAAGAGCACAAAACCAATTTGCAGCAGTTATCTGAAAAAAAAAAAAAAAACATTGGAAGGTTCTTCGATAAGACAAAAAATTAGTCATCTTCATGACTGACATTAAGTCAGACAAACTAATAATAATAATAATAATATGTTCAAAAACAACTTCTGAATCCAATCTGTTCTTTACTTTATATTATCTAACCACCTCTCCCTCCTTCAGTCCCCTTTGGTAAGTAAGGATAAATCAATAAAGGCAGCAGACAGATTTTTACTGACACTGACAACAGCGCCACCCCTTACAATAAGGTAGGGTGTTGTAACTGCACAATTAGAAACAAAAAGTCTCAAAGACATTCACATCAACAGTTCCCTCCCATTTCTTTCTCTCCCTTCTCTCAAATCCTGTTCCAAGGTGCTAAAAACACGATTCTGCTATTTGTACACAATATGAGTTCGTTACATTGTTAGGATTTTACGAGGGAGGAAAGGTGGACCGGAAGGTTTGATGGGACAGTGTGCGGGGTTCAACTGCAGTATAAAAGTCAAGGAAACAAAAGTAGTTGATAAAAGGACAATGTCCTGACAATGCAAGATTCAGTCAAAGTTAATCTCTCTACCCACAGATATAAACCCCTCCCCTTTTTAAAATCTTTTTAAAAAGGCCTCTTCAGCTCTCAATGACCGGCCTTTCGGTCTCTATGGGAACAGTGCAATCCGTGATGTCATCACTGTGCGTCTGATGCTCGACCGGGCTACTGGGATTTGAGCTTCAGGAAAGGAAAAAGGAAATCATTAAAACTGGTTTTCAATGGGACATGACACTGCAACAAGGGGCCATTATTCTTCCCCCTTCAGTATAAAATTACCATCTGCCATTAATTTGTTCTGTGTGATGTAGAGATGAGTTTAATGGGAAGCAATATATGAAATATTCTAGACTGAGATTGTTTCACATCTGATCAATACATATCTAAAATAAGTCCCTCTGAGTGTAAATGTTTTAAAGTAGAACCACATTTTAGAAGCAGTTTTTAACTATTCAATGATGCATTTAAAAAGCAATCGTAATACAAATAGAAAAAAAAACAAGTTCATCAGCATGGGGGGAGCTTAAGCTGTTTCAAATGGGAGAAAAGGGGGGAGGGGTGAAGGGGGGAGTCTTAATATTGGAAATTCACCTGACGAGGGCAGGGGCTGCTTGTTCCTTGTTCTCCTTGTCCATTTCTTGGTCAGGTGACTTGGGGCTGTGTGCCGACTGGCTGTCCTCTAGCTTCTGGGTTTCGCTCTCACCGTTCACGGACGTCAAGTCTGAAGGTCAAGCGCAAATAAAATTCACAGTGAGAAAGAGGAAGAAACATTTCAGTTAAAGATTTTTTTAAATGGCCTGTTCCAACAGTCTCTTGATTTGGCTAATGGTCTGTTTCAACTATTCATCACAAAATGGTTAAAAAATTAGGAACCCTGGAAATGAGTTAGACAGAAACACAGAGAATCAGAGAGTGAGGAGGAGGAAGAGGAGTAAAGAAGAGCATCTGGGACAAAAGGAAAACAAAAAGAGAGAGAGGTGACAGAGGGAGCACGGGGGTAAAACAAAGCATTAAAAGCGATCGGACAGTTACCCGTGTTCTGGATCTCCTCACTGTCCGGCTTGCTCTTGTCTTCTGTCGGGGACTTTACCGCCCCCTCTGTCTTCTTGAGGAACTGCAGCTTGAGCTTGTTGTAGACCTGACTGGCCTTCTCCATCACCGCACTGCTGGCCTTGTAACGGCGGATCTGGTGCGAAACGGAACACAGCGCGGAACGGGTGAAAAAAACCTGGCGAGGCACGAGGACGGAGGAGTTCGCGCACGCGCACTCGACATCCGTCATGGCCGACGGTTGGCGGTAAAGGCAGTTCAACTTGAGTGGACGCTGCCGGACGGACGGACGGCCGGACGGACGTCACATACCTTCTTGAGCGTGGCGATCACGTCCGGGTTCTTCTGCAGCAGGTGGCTGGTCACCTGCACGGTGCCCAGCTCCTCCAAGGCCTGCAGACAGCGCTCGATATCCTGAGGATGGAACACAAGTGAGGATGAGAATTTAGCAGGTGGAAGTGTGGCACAATGGTTAGGGAACTTGGCTCGGTTTGATTCCCATTGTACACAAGGTACTTAACCTGAGTTGCTTCAGTATATATCCAGTCATGTATAAATGGATTATGTGTAAAAAGAACAGCGTAAATCCCTCTGGGTAACAGTGTCTGCTAAATGTCCAAAATGTAAATATACTAGTGATAAACTCAACAGTGAGTCACATTTGTATTGTTATGCACAGCACAATGATGTCAATAAAGAATTCTCAACTGAATTCAAATTGAGGGGAGAAAACAATGTGGTGAAAGAGACCGCCAAGCAGGGAAGGGATGGCCGAGAAAGAGGCTGAGAGACAGAGAGAGAGAGTGAGATAGAGTGAGTGAGAGAGAGAGAGAGAGAGAGGATGAGAAAAAGAGAGAGAGAGAGTGAGAGAGAAAGAGAAAGAGAGAGAGTGAGAGAGAGAGAGAGACAGGTCATTTTGAGAAAGACAGGGTTATCTGATTTGGCACAGAGTACGGTGTCCGTGGACAGCAGAGAGGCAATCTCCACACGGACCAAGTAGGTATCAATTCAGTCACGACGGCGAAGACGCGTGGTTGCCATGACGACGGCAGCGGCCTGCACACGCGCACGCGCGTGCGTGCCGAGGAGCCGACTGGCGCGTTCCGGAACACTCCGGTTACATCCGGCGGCTTTGCTCTGGCCAGCGCAGGGCTGCTAAGTGTGGAGAGCCAATGTGACACAAGCCAGGGGTCAGAGGTCACTCACCGGACTGTCCACCTTCAGTGCAAATTTAATATCGGTGTGCAGTTTCTGTAGTCTCTCCGCTGGGGTTGGTTCTGTGGACGTGAACACACACACACACAGACAGAACACACACACGCGCGCGCGCACACACACGTGCAGAACACACAGGTTAAGGGACGTACCCACACTCTAAATGCAAACAGAGACAAACCTGTTTCCCAGTACCTCACTAATGCGTTGATATGGTTGCCATAGTATGTTAATAACGTGCACTTGTGTTGTACACCTTCTTGTGTACGTTTGTGTACCTTGTAGGCAAAAATAAGAGCACTGACTCTGCATTCATAAAGCGAGCAGGAGTACTGATCTAGGTTCAGTTTGGTCTTTCAGCTCAGTGGTTAAGGTTAGTATGTAGACTGGGAGGAAGCCTGTGCAAGATCAACACTACTACACCGATATGCTTCACAAACACCAGGCCCTGATCTCATCCCAGCTATTCCAGCTGAAGATAAAAAAGAAAGCCATTATCGTGTTTCTCTGTGACCAGGCTGGTCAGATGCTTTGCTTTTGGGACAGAAAATATGAGCCCAGGGTGCTGGAAGTCAGACGTAGAGCTATATACGGTCTATGAAACACAAGGTCGTGCGCAAGGTCAAGGTCACTTTCTCTGTTGGTTGTTGCTGGTTGTCCGGATGTGGGTGGAGCGGTCTTACCTCGCTTCTTCTCCAGGGGGCGCTCTGGCTTGCGTTTGGGCCTTTCAGACCTGGAGGGCCTGAGAAAGGGGGCGGGGGTAAAATGTCACATTTCCACGGTAACACACCTACACCAATGGATCAGTGGATTTCGTTTTCAGAAAGATGTAGTTTATGGTGTAAGAATTAAAAACTAACATTAACCAGGGATCTAATTACTTCTACAAGAGACTGTAAAAAAAATGTAGACTTTATTGAAAAGATTCAAGTAAAATTAAATTAAAATTTCTGCATAATTGAGTTCCAATTTAGAAAGAACTGATTTTGTTCCTGAATCAGTCCGAAAGCTGAGACATGTTTTTCTACCTCCTCCGTGGTTCCTCCATCCGCTGAGCTTTCTTCTTCCTCTCATTCTCCTTCTTCTCCTTTCCCTCCTTCTCTTTCTTTGACCTCCCTTTCTTCTGACTGTCCGGACGCTTCCCGGGTTTCTTCACCTGGCGAGGGGGCGGGAGATGGAAGACGGGAAATCGTTAGCACGTTAGCTCGATATCGCTGACACTGAACACAGACCTGGGAGAACGACTCACTGACAAGAAAAGAAGTGTGGACACACGGAGCGAAGGAGGAGAAAGCATACCTAAAATATTTCAATATTTTAACACAATATTTCAATATTCAAGGGCCACCAATGACAATTTCCTCTTCAGATATTAGGGGGGAAAAAAGTGAATGTAAGCGAAAAAGTTCCATTGGCTAACCAGTCTGTCGGGGAGGGCGTGTGCTTATTGCTTCACGAATGTAAACACAAATGTGAATACTAATGGGGGCCTCGAGCATACAGCCAAAATAATTGTCGTTGATATTAAGGTGAGAACTTGAGTCTGCAGACCACGTGTCTCTCTTAGGTAGCATTCCGGATGAGTGGTGACGACAGGTACGTTACTAGCTGCTACTATTGCACACCCACAAAATGGGAGAAGCTGTATCTTGGAGAGACGCTGGAACAGCTTTAAAAAAACCTTTTAGGGTGCATGCAGGACCCCAGCCAACACAAAACATTCTCACAATGCTGCTGCCGTGCAGCGGTAGCGTTATAACATTCACAAAACGCCCCGGTAACGTTGAGAGAACGTTTTGTGTTAGCAGGGAGTGCAGCCGAAAGGCGGCAGCGCTCTTCGCGTTTTCCGAGCCCACCACGGGAGGTCACGTGACCTTACCTCTGCCCGGGGCGGGGCGTCGGAGTCTGAGTCAGAGGGGGCGGGGATGGGAGCGGGAGAGGGCTTCTTGGTCTTTTTGACTCGCTGGTTGTTGGGACCCTCGTCCGAGCTGCTGTCGCTACCGCCTCCTCCTCCTGCTGCTCTGGCCGCGGCCTTCTCCTTCTCCCTCCTCCTCTCCTCATCCTCCTCCTTCTCCCGCTCCCGCAGCCTCCTCAGCTCCTCCGCCTCCTCCCTCTTCCTGCGCTCCTCCAGCTCCCGCTTCTTCTCCTCGTCCCGCCGCTTCCACTCGCTGATGCGGTCCGGCTCGCTGTCGCTGAGGAGGAGGAGGGAGAGAGGAAGGACGAAGAGCACATCAGACAGACAGGGTTGCGGGGGTCACTAGGAGAGAGGGTGTGGAGCTGAAGTAGGAGGAGGATGGAAGGATGAGGAGGAGGAGGAGGAGGCAGGGAGGAGGGAGGATGAAGAGCACATCAGACAGATAGGGTTGCGGGGGTCACTAGGAGAGAGGGTGTGGAGCTGAAGTAGGAGGAGGATGGAAGGATGAGGAGGAGGCAGGGAGGAGGGAGGATGAAGAGCACATCAGACAGATAGGGTTGCGGGGGTCACTAGGAGAGAGGGTGTGGAGCTGAAGTAGGAGGAGGATGGAAGGATGAGGAGGAGGAGGAGGAGGCAGGGAGGAGGGAGGATGAAGAGCACATCAGACAGATAGGTTTGCGGGGGTCTCTAGGAGAGAGGGTTTGGAGCTGAAGCAGTTATCTGGCAAATGGTGGAGCGAGGGATGGGAGAGAGAGAGCGAAGGATGGGAGAGGGTAGAGGGACTGACTCACCTGTCACTGTCTGATGAAGAGGAAGAGGAGGGAGCTCTGACTGGGGCGGGCCTGGGCTTGCGTACACGAGGCTTCGGAGGCGGCTTTTCTGTGCGTGTGAGAGTGTGTGTGTGTGTGTGTGTGTGTGTGTGTGAGTGTGTGTGTGTGGAGTGTGTGAGTATGTGAATGTGTGTGTGTCTTTGTGGAGAGTGTGTATGTGTGTGTGTGTGTGGTGGGTGGTGTGTGTGTGTGAGTGAGTGAGTGTGAGTGTGTGTGTGTGTGTGTGTGTGGGAGGAGTTGAAAAGAAAACGTCAGTATGTTTTAATCCAACTCTGTCTAGTGCACTCATACCAAACAGAACATCACACTGCCAGTGTTCCATATTCACCTGAACCTGCTTCAGCTGCTCAGACTAACACAGACTCAGTCCTGAGTCACTTCTTGAACTCAAGAGTTTCAGTTTTAAACCCCTTAAACTAAGAGTTGGTTTATGTCAATGTCGCTCATATAAGTCAAGTGGATGTTCTCTCATGTTTTTAGCGCCTCCTAAACAAATTAAGTGTAAAACTTGCGTAATGTAAACACTGACTGCCTTAAACATTCTGCATTTAAAACCCATTGGTTGGGGTGTCTCGTGGCGTGGCCTGTAGAGCACTGTCCACATGCTCGTTACGAGCCGCGACGTCGGCGGTTCGAGTCCCGACCGCGCGACCCTTTGTCGCACGTCTCTCTCCCTCTCTCTCTTCCCCTGTTCTTCCTGTCTCTCTACGCTGCTCTGTCCAATAAAGCGGAAAAAGCCCCAAAAAAAAAAAAAAAATTTTTTAATTGAAAAAAAAAACCCCCATTGGTCGCCGTGCAGAATGCAAACCACTGAGAGCCAAGCCGCCACAGAAGCGCGGACGGACGGACGGACGGGCGGGCAGACGGACTTAGCGGTAACGCGGACGCTCCTCCGCTCTCCCCCGCTCACCTTTCTTGCGCCCCTGGGGGCCTTTCCTCGGCGGGGGGTCGAGGTCGGAGTCGGAGCCGGACTTGGACTTGGAGCCCCCGGACCGGGACCCGGACTCGGACCCGGACAGAGCGGGGCGGGGCTTGACGTCCGTCTCGCTCCTCCCCCCCTCGTCCTCTGACCGGGAGGCGGAGTCAGAGTCGGAGGCCGGCTTCTGGAACAGTGGGGGGGGGGGGGGAACATTAGAAAACATTCCAGAAAGTTCTCTGAACTTATTTGCCCCATGATGAAAGCGACAGTTATGGAAAAGCCATACTTCTAAAGCTGGGCCTTCCCAGTTCCTGGAGATCCACAGGTTGCGCTGGTGTCCAATGCTACTCAGCACTCAGCACTAACAGGTAAAAAAAGCTGCTCACACAGGTAGCTCAGCTCACCTGGTTCCTTGGGTCTAAAGCGGTGGCTGATTTTAAGAAACCAGGAGACCCTGTGACTCTCCAGGACCAGGGTAGAGGACCACAGTGTCCCTCATGCAGAACCAAATATACTGCTGACCGTGCGTTACTTCACTGATCCGGGCACACGTGCCACCCCAGCCTGCCAACACAGAGCGTTCTCACAATGTTGCAGCCATGTAGTGGGCGATGCCACAACACTGACAAAACGTTCCAGTGACGCCGTGAGAACATTTTGTGTTGGGACTGGGACTGATTTTGGGTGGGCGGAGTCTTCGCTCACCTTCCTCCTCCCTCGGCCCGCCCCCTTCCGCCCCCCCTTGGGCCCGGCCTTCACGTCGGGGGTGAAGTCCTGCACACACGCAAACGCACTGGACTCAGAAGGCTGGCCCAAAAGCATACACTAGCGTTAGTGCCCCACCCCACCCTCCCACCCAGACTCAAAGCCATCCATGGAACCCCCATCACATGATCACAAGGGTTATATATATATTTTCTTTTAAAAAGGTTTTATATTTTTAAATATTTTCCCAAATTTATATATATTCTTTGTTTACAACAACTGGCCAGGTACCCCTTATGGAATCTTCCAGGACCCCCCAGCGGTCACCCCTGTTGAAAACCCAGGATTTAGAGCACTGACCTGCTTCAACCAATGCCTGGACAGGCTCAATCTGACGCACGTTAAGAGTGTTAATTCTTTGAACCGATAGAGGATCTTTGGCTGGATTACAGGAGGTCTCACCTGGTCGCTGTTCTTCCCGAAATCGGAGTCCGAGCTGGGGGTGGGCTCGGGCTCCGAGGGCGAGCCGCTCTCCTCCTCCGAGCCGTCCCGGTCGCTGGAAGAGCCCCCGCGCGTTCGCTTCACCGGGGGGCGCTAGAGGGACGCAACACGGCAGTGAGCTGATCAGGACGTCACCAGAAGCCCTGCCACCACACCGCGGCTGGTAAAAGCCACGATATGCGCAGAACGCCAGGTCACGCGGTCGAGGCAGAAACTCTGACCAGGCAGAGACGAGGCTCGATACAGTGTTGGATACTATCTGGTCACGTAGTTGAGGCAGAAACTCTACTGGGGATTTTTCAGGACTAGGCTTGAGACGGTGTTAGATACTATTCTCGTCTGTAGGTAATCGGAGCACTAATTTAGTAAGGAAAATGGCGAGAATTGTCAGGCTGAATGGCCTGTTTTTGTCATTGTGTTATGTTATGTTATGTAAGAAGCTACACACAATGCTTATAACAGGAACTCACCGTTGTTACAACATAGTAACAACAGCACAACAATAGCACAGCAATGCTATAAAGTGGTAAAGCAAAACCCAAATGTGAGGTACAAAATGGGAAAATATATAGCAGCAGTACTTTATATCACTGCCTGCGCTCATACGCAAATGAAGTAAAGCTCCAAATGTTGTAGTAGATGTGGATCTGGGGGATATTTTTACAGTTATCGTGAACTTATGCACAATTTAAAAAACATTTTTTTCAAAAACATTGTGGTGCTCACCTTCACAGCAGGAGCTTTCCTCTTCACCCCTCCTCTTCCTCCATCCTCACTCCCAGACTCAGAATCCACATCACTTCCTGTCTCCGACTTCCTGGGCACCACTGCTTCCTCCTCCGCATCACTTCCTGCTCCGTCCTCATTGGCCCCCGTCTCGCTGTCAGAAGAGCTAGCTGGCTGAGGGGACACACAGACAGAAGGACAGTTAAGTCAAGTCGCTCCCCCAGCCAAATTTTTCTCTGTCCTAAGAGCAGCAACTACATTAAATGGCATCATGAACTTCACCTGTGGGGCGCATTTCCGCACACTGGTTTGAAAGTGCTTTAAAAAAACATAGGAACAACAAAACAATTAAGACCAATACTCCATTCAATGATGGATGCCACACAGGGTAAAATATAGAGAGTGCGTAAGCAATGTAAGGTGTCGCAGCATCCAATAAAAAACAGGTGCGCTTGTGATGCGATATGACGGGACATACAGCGGGCGTCGTGTATGATGCGTGCGGGTTGTTCTGGATTTCCCACAATCCCTCGTTGAAGCCCTTCCTCTTGTTGGGTTTCCCGTAGCGTTCGCAGTACTTCTCGTAGGCGAACAGGTCCTTCGGTGCAAGGAATGCCCTGGGGGGTGGGGGGGGGTGGGGGGGGGTGGGGGCGGGGGAGGGAAAGACCCGGGTGAAAAAAAAACTGAAGCCCTGTTCATTTGAACACACCCGTGTCATGTGATCACGTCATGTGACTGGTCTGCTCCACCAATTGAGAGAAAACAAGAGTGAATCATTGAGCATTCTTTCCCCACACATCACATGATCACAAAAAAATGGTAGCCTGGAGGTCATTCTATATCATACAGTATAGCAGTGCTAACCAACCCTGTTCCTGGAGATCTACCATCCAGTTGGTGTTCATTTCAACTCTAATTTAGCACACCTAACTCTACCAATTAGCAGCTTGAATGAGGTGTGCTTTGTTAGGGTTGGAATGAAAACCTACAGGACAGTAGATCTCCAGGAACAGGGTCAGTTACCACTGTCGTAGAGATACAACTATTCATCTTCTAAGTGTTTTGGCATCAATAAATCAATAGATCAACCAATTCACTTTCATGGTTGACTGAAAAAATGGAAAAATGTAAGACTCAACATTTTAGGAGCATGACAAAAAAAACAACGTGATGGTGATGTGAAAAACCCTAACTACCAGCATAGCACGTTTGACGACAGGTCAAAGGTCAAAGGTCAAACTTCATCTCAAAGTCCAAGTCAGGGAGGGAACGGCTCCTCTGGATTTTAATTAAGAAAAGGCTGCCGGTGGCTTTTATCTGACTGCACCCCGTTGAACCTGATAGTTTAAAGCGGATATAAGCCGATGCTCATGAACGATGCCATGTAATGAAAAGAGCAAATCCACTGGCCCCACGGAAAGGAAATTAAAGGGCTCTGTTTTCACAATCCAAACTCCCAGAACGCCAGTCAATATAGAGATTATTACCTCTAGTAATGGCTACATTCGTCATTTTAAAACCGCGCAGCGTCAATTTCGCGACAGAAGAAGAATGCGACAGAACAGTCCGCATCAGTTAACTGACTGAAACGGCGACACTATAACCGCTCTCTAAAATTAACGTTGCCCTCGCATAGATACGAGTTTTCAAATAAAGCACACACAAATATTCATTACAATATACAGTATTGTTTTACCTTCGTGCCAACTTTTGTACCTAATTTGCGTCAGATCAGAGCCGCAAGTATCATAATGAAACAGTGATATATGATTTTAATAACACAGATCAGCAGAGCACACAAAACGTTACTGGGAGCAATCCTATCACATAATATAATTCCTGGCTATATTTAGAAACTGAGTGCTGAAGTCACCTCTTCCCAACCATAGAGGGAAAGGTCCTGTATCACTTAAATCCGTAATTGTACCTCAACTGATAAAGGATATTTTAATTATGAAGGTTGCGCTGTTGAATACTTATTATTGCTTGATCCCAATACAGTCTAAAAACAAAGTGGAGGCTATAAATGTTCAGTAATAACCATAACAAATATCCTGTCAATTTAAAGTGATACGTTTAAGATAAACATTGTTCCAAGGGTTTCAATCTATATGTATTTTCGGTCTTTTAGCGCCATCTAAAGGTGATCTAAAGAAAAGCAGCGTTTCCATCTTGCTCGCAGCCAACAGTCTACGTGGAAAATAGAGCGTCCAAAACATAGTTTGGTCATTTTTAATTTTGACAGTTGTTGCACATGTGAAGTGTGGAATTTTCGTAAAATTTAAATAAAATCTCAGCCCCTGGCTTCATTGTAAACGGGGACATTCAATACGGTTTTATTAAAGAATTTTTTTAAAAAGTAAAAAATAATATGACAATGAATTTCCCTCTGATTTTTGCAAGCTGAATCCAATTTTACCCTGAGTTCAGATTAGTTCCACTAAGGCCAGGCGGCAGGTGTACCCAGAGGTGGACAGTCCAGGTTCAGAAAGTAAAACCTCATCCCAGGATTTTGTTCCAGTCACCTGGATTTGCTAATGAGCACCATTTTTCAGCCAGGAGGTAGAGCTAAAGTTCAGGGGTGGATGAAATACATGGCAGGACTCTTACTTTCTGACCCCTGGAATGTCCACCTCTGGGTGTACCTGATCACTAGCAGGATGTGTCAGTCGATTAAGCAAAGACGTTACAGGTCACCCTTCCACGTGGGGGGCGCTGCTGTTTTTCCCAAAATTGGGTTTTCAACCTTTTCTTACCCAATGACTCTTACCCACGCTCAGTGGTACCCAGGGGACCCCCATCACAAGTTAAAAAGGGTTCTATATATTTTTTTAAAAGTTTAATATTTTGAAATATTTTCCCAAACAAAAACAACAACAACAAAAAAGACAATACAGGTGAGCCTTGTCAGTCAGTCACCATGGAGACGAGCATCTTCTAAAATTCTGCGGCGGACGCAGGAGTACTTACGTTTCATGGGTCCCGAAGAAGAAGATGGGGATCTTGTTCGGCGGTGGTTTCACCGCCCCTTCAGCTACATCCTCAATCTACCAGAGGTGAGGGGTGAGGGGTGGGGGGGATGGGGGGGGGAGGGGGAGCAAGAGAGATAGAGTGACAAGGGAAACTGTGTCCTCCCAGATGGGAACATTTGAGGAAGTCCTTCACCTGTTCCCTTCCCTGCCCCCTCAGTAGCCCGACACTGTACACACACACACACACACACCTCAGCCAGCTGACACTGTGCACACACACACACGTGCACACACACACACACCACACCCCCACTGTCGCCAGCTGACACTGCAACTAGCACATCACAGCAGCACGGCCTGACACACACACACACACACACCTCTCAGCCACCTTCTCCTGATCATGTGCTGAAGTGCAGGTTGGGTCAACTCCAAAAGCATCTGTGCAGAGCATGCTTACGGACTGAGGGTCTCAAGCCAGCCCAATGTGGCTCAGCTACATACTACACATACTGAACTATTATTATTAAAACATCTGATTTCAGATACCAAAAGAGCACACAACACTAAAGTTCAGTTATAAAATATATTGCAATAATTGTTAAATAATCATCATAATAATTTGCTTGGCAGGCATTAGCATCCAGGCAACCAAGCCTCCAGCATTTTTCCAATTTATAAAGATACAGAAAATTGTTGCCAACATCAGACTGCCAAGTATGTCCAAAAAACAAAACAAAAAAAAACTCTGATGAACATTTTTATTTTCAAAGGTCAGTGTAAACTTGCTTCCAGAGTTTGCCTCCCATTGTCTTTACAGCAGACATGAAACTCTACTGAATGCCTGAAGCCCGTCCACATAGACACAAAACCAGTCGAAGATATACTGTGCATTAAACCAGAGTTTTATTTATTTATTAATTAACACATTTTCTTTGTTGTTGTTGTTATATCTAACACAGGAGAGGATAGCATAGATAATCAGCCACTGTTCTAGGCTACATTCACCTGACAGCATCACTATTTCCATTATTTATGTAGTCAAGTACTATGTAATAAAATGCAATATATATGCAATAAAATGCAGTATACATATGCAATATATGGCAGCACACACAGAGGGACCTGGTGCATTTACTATAGATATGCAAGTTGCTACTACAGACAAATAAATGGCATAGTTTTAATAGTTTCAAGGTACCGTGTGAGATTACATTCAGACTAATCCTCAAGATCCTATCAAGACTACAGACACACAGACAGCTCGTTGTGTTTTGTCAGGAATGACAAATCTATATAGTCTGCAGCCTTGGGGCAAATATATGCACGAAGACACCCAGACAAACGACGAGGCTGCACTTCGGAGCAGCGACAACCAACCTCAGCTAGTGCACATCACCGGATCGTGCCGATAAGCATCGATTTGGTGCCACTAAACCGATAGTTATTTGGCATCATCTCCACCCTGAGCTGTATTCCCGAGAGAATGGCATGACAAAATAATTTCCATGTTGCACACGCAACAGCCAGGTCTCTGTGCTGTCACTGCCGCTAGGTGCACCGAGTCTCCAGGTTGCTTACCCGAACCCCCTCCAGCGTCGCAACGCCCCCCCTCCTCTTCCCCACCACCACCTCCCCTTAGCCCCCGTGCAGAGACAGCTTACCCTGGCCGGCCAGTGGGGGTACCCCTTCATTTTGGCGAACACCAGGTCCCCCGGCTGGAAATTGTGCGGCATTGTGTTGTTCCGCCTTCGCGAGATCCTTCTCGGCTAATTTTCCCTCCGGCTGTGGTTCGCTACCGTTTCGCTATGCCCCAGTATTCAGGCCAGTACGAGACCTGTTTACTGACACACCACTATGCGAGACGGCTGCTAGGCTGGGACGCAACTTCCGCCGAGTGTCGTGTTTACAGAACGGACGTTCCGCCCAGCTCGTCTGGTTTTCCAGATTGGGGGAATCTCACGTTTTTCATCCTCTCCCACCAATTACATCTCGCCGTATGGAATCTAAGGCGCTGTCCCCGACCTATGGAGTTAATTAACGTTATTTAAGATATTATCGGCTTCATAACAATTAGCATAATCACAACAGTGACGACTGAATCACGACTGTTTTACTTAAATGTAGTAATGTTACATAAAAATATATTTTGAGTATGGTGAAAATATGGTGAAACAGCTATTCTTAAAACCATGAGACATCCACAATTTCCCCCCACAGTCTATGGTTCTAACTCGCAAGCTAGAGGTGGCTACCTAGCTAATTTTTAAAATTAGCTTCTATCAAACTCTCTAGCAATAACGCAACAGCTAGTGCTGACATATGCGTAAACCTACCTCATAGTTAATAATAGCTAAATTTACAACTTCCCAAAATGGCATGCCCATTCAGATAGATAGTGAGCTATGCATAGCACAGCAGGTGCGAAAATTTGCTAGCACTATCTGGAAAGTCACTTGATCAGCTATGAAAAACTACAGCGCAATCACAACAACACCAAATATACCAAAATAAGCGCAATGTTCACGTTTGAATGACGTTCTTCGTTATTCAGTCGCTCCGAAAGGCGGCGCTGTGACTTTAAAAAACGTAATTTGTGCGCGAGGTCACGTGACACCTTTATTGACAGCGAACGTTCCAAGCCCAATGTAAATACCGTTATCCGAGCAAGCACATACCCCCTTCCTTTCATTCCCCTTCTGTCCTTGCTGCATCTATCTGTCGTTCTTTGTTTTTTTCTTTTCACTCACAGCAAGTAGAAAATATGAAGAAATTCTTCGAAGACATAAAGAAAGACATTAAGTTCAAGTCAGCAGGACCAGGAAAGAAACTAACGGACGACAGCAGCAGGTACTTCAAGTTAACGTTAGTGACATCAGTGTTGTGGATGGGTGGTCTACCTATACTCAGGTAGCTGTAAACGCAAAGCCAAGTTGGCCAGTTTTCAAACGTTAGCTCTCCGGTTAGCTGTAATCATTTGACTAAGGTTGTCTGGAAACTGTGCCAAAGAATATAACTGTGACGTTAGCTACCTATATGGTTTCAGATCTTGATCTTGCTTGTACAATTGAGAAGCAAAACAGACAAGTGACAGCTTGACACGACGTCTTGTGGGCAGCGTGGTAGATTCTGACAGATAATCAGAACGCAGAGTGCTGATTGGGGATCAGCTATACTGAAACGTGATGATTTGATAATAATCTTAAAGGCTAACGCTAGATAAGACTTTACTAGTGCAAGTATCTACCGTGGTTAATTTGTCAACTCACGAGTGAATTGTATCCAGGTGTATAAAGCAAACATAGCAATAAGGAATAAGGAAATGCTGACATACATTATACTGATTATGCATAATACCGTGTATGGCATATGCTCTGTATTTAATTTAGCAGTAATTACAAGTATGACTGTTTTTCAGGGTTACAGCCCAGACTCTGAACTGCAGATGTTATGCAAACATGTTGACCCAAGATCAGAGCATCACCTTGGGGAGTCTATTAGCACGCACCCTGTTCCGATGACACAATGTGGAATAGTTCTATTGTAATAAAGACTACAAAATTATAATGGTGAAATATATTTTTAAAGATGGAACAAATGCAGTCGGTAGTCTGAATGCAAGGCATGCCATATATGTGCTTGGCGTGACTGGTGAAAGCATGTAGTTCTGTGATTTTGTGAATATGCAGTGAATATTTAGTGTGTGTGCACTTGTGTGGGTGTTTGTGTGAGCGTGTGCTTGTATGGGTGTTTGTGTGAGTGTGTTTGTGTGTGCACGTGTGGGTATTTGTGTGAATGTGAGTGTGTGTGTTTATGTGAGTGAGTGTGTGTGTGTGTATTTGGCGAAGCCTCAGACCAGCTCAGGTGGTGTGTTGCAGCTGAACCAGTTAATTGCAGCACGACTCCTCAAGTAGCAGCTTTCATGTGGATCACAGTGTAGATGAGACCGGGTGCTGTGAGCTCAGTGAATGTGAACTCCCCCCCCCCCCCCCCCGTACCCCACAGCTCTGATGGCCCCGCGCCGCAGAAGAGCAGCCAGCCCAAGCCCCGCCCCCGGCCCACAGAGGGGGCGCAGAGAGCGGGCGCGGCGGCACTGGCCAGGATCGAGCAGAGACAGCAGCCCTGCCCCGGCTCCTCCCACAGCGCCATCCGTAACCAGGGTGAGCCTTAGCAACAGGATTCATAACATAACTGAAATCCCCAACGCGCTCTGCTCCAGTGCACTCAGGCAGTCTCCCTCACACAGCAGAGAAAGGCTTTGCTGGACTGATGGACTCAAATTGCAGCAGTTTCCAGGTGTTTCAGTGTATTTGTTAATCTGTTGACATGTGGTCAGAAGGTACAGAAATGAATTATTTTAAGGGCTGAGAGTGTGTGGTCATTGCGGTTATTTCTGTGGGAAACCCTGAAAATGGCCAAACTCTTGGTGCTGTATAGGTATGGGGCATGCCGCCTCGGCAAGGTATAACTTGGTGGGACGTACACCTGCCATCCAAAAAATGTAACCCAATCCCTCTCTCTCTCACTCACTCTCTCTCCCCCCTCTCTCTGTCTCTCTGTCTCTCTCTCTCTCTCAGTGAAGAAAGAGCTGGAAGCCGCAGCTGCAGCAGACGCTGGACAGACGGCAGCAGAGGCAAGGACAGACGGACGGACGGACGGACGAACACGTCCATGCACGGGCAGTAGCCGTGTCCCAAACCGCAAACATCCCTGCTCCAAGCGCGCGTAGCGAGCACGCCGTGTCCGTGTGTGGAGTGCGAGTCCGAACCGCTGAGCACGAATGAAGTACCAGATGCGTCTTCCGTTTCTTCGAGGTTTAAAAGCGTGCATCGATGCATGCTCCGATCGGAAGAAATCCCATAATTCCTTTCGAGAAAATACAGTGAAAAATTTCCACCATAATCTGCGGCGCAATGCTAGCTAGCGACCTAACATGATTCATCTCAGGTTTGTTTACCAAGGGCAACATGACTATCATTGGATAGTTTAGGAAGAGGTTAAAGGTTATGGGTTACGTTGCCATGAAGCGCTTCCCGCAACTGAACAGAATTTTCCGTGCTACCGTACTTCCATTCTCCAGAGTGTGTACTCTGGAATGGAATGTTAACTCAGTAGTGCGGAGCGTGTAAGTATGCGGTTTGGGACACAGCGAGTAAACTAACGGGGGCTCAGATTTTGACCGACAGGTGTATAAACCCACCCTGAGTCAGAAGCCGCCTGACCTCCCTCTGGCTGGCTGGCTGACCCATTCTCATTGGCTGACCGAGGAGACAAGCAGTCGCTTACATCATCTCCCTCCCCCCCCCCCTCCCCTCCCAGAGTTCCCAGGGACCAGTTAAGGACGTCGCGAGTCTCTCGGTGTCCGGAGTGTTCTTTATCTGCCCTCTCACCGGGGCCACCTTAACAAAGAACGAGAAGGAGGCTCACATTAAAGAGGCCATTCTCAAGGTAAGGGACTCCCTGACCTGTCATTCACACTGGTAATCACCCTCTCTGATACACTTTCCATTGGTCGTACAGGAAGATGGATGCGTTCATGTAATCCTCACGTGTAATATTCATGCCGTAAGCTAATTAACTCGTAACCTTGGATACAAATGAGATTCTTCTTTCACAGTCAGCTCAGCACCTCAGGGCTTCATATATTTTCTTTGTTAAATATTCCTGCTCTGACTTACGCTTTGTATTGGTAATAACTGTGATGCACTGCCTTGGGTTATTGCTGATGTGAATCTACTGCATGAATTTAGGACGGCTGAGAGCAGGGATCTTAAACGAAAAGTCTCGGAGGACTGCAGTGATTTCTGGATTCTGGCACTTTAACATTCAACATGCTCAATAAAATAAGTCACTGATTGGCCAATGAGCTCACGCTCCTGCTGGTCTCCAAGGCCTTCATTGGCTGCTGATTAAAAGGAGAGAACAGAAACCTGCAGACCTCCTTGGCTAGAGCCTGAGACCCCTGGTTTGTGTGCTCAAGTGACGCTATCGAAACCGTATCATCTCTCAGAGGCTGGAAGAGGACCCAGTGGAAGCCTCCATTATGATGATCTACACCTTCAATAAGGACAGGGAGAAAGTGAAGGCCGGGGTGGACATCATCAGCAAGTGAGTGGGGGGGGGGGGGCGCCCATATTGGGACAGGTGGCAGAATTTGGGAACTGGGGTGGGAGGGGTGGCAATTAACGGGAGGACATGGATCAAGACCTCATTCGGTTTGAGAGCAGGATGTTTATATGTGGGGCATGACCGTGAGATTTTATCGCGTGACTCGAACCCGTGCTCCGCCTTGATGCCCCGTTTTTTTTTTGGTCAGGTACGTCGACAACATCCTCAGCAACCCCACAGAGGAGAAGTACAGGAAGATCAAACGGAGCAACAAGGTGTTCCAGGTGAGCGGGGAGACCATGCGTGCGCATATGTGTGTGTGTGTGTGTGTGTGTGTGCGTGTGCGTAAGTGCGTGGCTGACCCCTCCCTCCTGCTCTAGGAGAAGGTGAGCTCTTTGGAAGGCTCCACAGAGTTCCTGCAGGCCGTGGGCTTCCAGAGTGTCACGCTACCTGTGGACGGTTACCAAGGTAACTCTGCCCGGAAGCTCCGCCCACAGGTCCTTGCAGCTCAACAGTCTCACAAGAGTTTTCCTTATAATTAAAACGGTAAAAAGCTAACAGCGGCCAAACAACAGAGCTTAACTTATAGAGTCATAAAACTAAATGCATCACTACTCTCTCAGAATGAAGGGTTCCAAAAGGCTCCTCTATGCTCTTACACCAAAAATCTATCCATCCATTATCTATACCCGCTTATCCTGGGCAGGGGGGGTGCTGCAGCTGTCCCAGCATGCATTGGGCGAGAGGCAGGAATACACCCTATCGCAGTTGCACCAAAAACGACACTTTGAAAATGTCAGGTGCGTCTGGTGAACGCGACTGAAAGGCGATGTGAACCGTAAGGCCGATTTGAGCGCCCTGTCGTTCTCCAGAGCAGAGCGAGGACTTCCTGTGGCTGGAGGAGCAGGATCCCGGGGCGCTGGAGGCGCTGAGGGAGGCCCGGGACCGCCTGCAGGGGGGGGAGCCCGTGAGGGCGCGGCTGGACCGCAGGCCCCAGGCCCTCCGCCCCTCCCCCCACGCCACGCGCTTCGAGCTCCCGCCCGACTTCTACAACCTCACCGCCGAGGAGCTCAAGAGAGAGCAGCAGCTCCGGTACAGAGGACTGCCTGTGCTTATAACCTACCTAGTGTGCTTATAACGGCACTGTGTCACCCAGTGTGCTTATAACAGCACTGTGTCACCTAGTGTGCTTATAACGGCACTGTGTCACCTAGTGTGCTTATAACAGCACTGTGTCACCTAGTGTGCTTATAACAGCACTGAGTCACTAACCTAGTGTGCTTATAACAACAGTGTCACTTACCTAGTGTGCTTCCAACAACACTGAGTCTCTTATCTACTGTGCTTATAACAGCACTGAGTCACTAACCTAGTGTGCTTATAACAGCACTGAGTCAGTTATAAATCAGTTATAAGCCAGTCTGCTAATAACACTGCCTGTGTGTGCATGAAAGTGTGTGTAAACTGCGTGTGTAACAGTGTGTGTAAACCGCACGTCTGCGTGCGCTGCAGGTCCGAGGTGGTGGAGAGGAGTGCGATGCTGAGGACGAAGGCCATGCGAGAGAGGGAGGAGCAGAGGGAGAGGAAGAAGCACAACTACACCCTGCTGAGAGTGCGTCTGCCTGACGGGACCCTGCTGCAGGGTGCGCCTCTCCCCCCAGCACTGGGGCTCCCCAAATTTAGCACAGCCTGCTTCTACAACGCTGGGGGGTCCCCAAATTCAGCACAGTGTACTTCTATAACACAGGGGGTCCCCATATTTAGCAGTGTGCTTCTACAACACAGGGGTTCCCCAAATTTAGAACAGGATGCTTCTATAACACAGGGGTTCCCCAGATTTAGCACACAGCCCACTTAACTGGACCCCCCAATTTAAGCACACAGCCTGCTGGTCATAAAATGCTGGGGCTCCACATTAGCACACAATTCATTTCTCATAAGACTGCACAACCTTAGTCTCACAAATTACTTCTACAACATGAGATCCCCAACTTTAGCACAAGACACTGCTACAACAAATTAATACAATAAAATTTAGCAGTCTGCTCTTGCTACAACACCCAAGGTTTTGCAAATTCACAAGCACATGGCCAGCCTAAATTACACACATTTACTGTCACACCCACCTTATTTAAAATGTTGTCCAAACATTCGTTCACATTGAATGTACACCGCAGGAAGGAGGATCAGGTGAAGGTTGTGGCCCTTTTTTTCGGTTTCGCCCCCCTGTGCAGGCACCTTCCTGGCCCGGGAGCGAGTAGGGGCCCTGTTCCAGTTCGTGCGGGAGGCCCTGGTGGACGGCTGGCAGGCCTTTGAGCTGGTGGCCCCCGGGGGCCACAGGCTGAAGGAGGAGGAGGAGGTGGCCCTCAACGAGTGCGGCCTGGTGAGCACGGGCACGTGCACGGCATCCCATAATCCCCTTCTCCTCACCTGTCCGTCTGCTTTAGCTCTTTCTCAGCACTCATTAGTCCTTGAAAATGTTTTGTTTCAACACTATTCTGTTGAAAAATTAGATACTATCAGGAAGGTTGCGACTGGTTCCGGCTGGTATAGGGATGTGACTGGTGGATACTTTCCGGCTGGTACAGGGCTGTGATTGGTAGATACTTTCCGGCTGGTACAGCGGCATGATTGGTGGATACTATCCTGCTGGTACAGGGCTGTGATTGGTGGATACTTTCCGGCTGGTACAGGGCTGTGATTGGTAGATACTTTCCGGCTGGTACAGTGGCATGATTGGTGGATACTTTCCAGCTGGTACAGGGCTGTGATTGGTGGATACCTTCCAGCTGGTACAGGGTTGTGACTGGTGGATACCTTCCAGCTGGTACAGGGCTGTGATTGGTGGATACCTTCCAGCCGGTATAGAGTAACTCCTCCCCCCTCTTCCTCAGGTCCCGTCCGCGCTGCTCTCGCTGTCCTGGGACGCCGCGGTTCAGGCAGACATGGCCGCCGCAGGGGGACAGAGCGTCGCTCTGCTCAGACCAGAGCTGCTGGAGAACATTCAGACCATCAGCTGAGAGGCCCCGCCCCTTTCACGTCCCCTCGTCCTCCACTCTCGCGCCTCTGTGAAGGCCCCGCCCCCTTTCTCAGCCCCTCCCGTCCTGTACTCTCATGCCTCTTCAGAGGCCACGCCCCCTTCTGTCCTGTATTCTCAGGCCTTGCCTCTTCAGAGGCCACACCCCCTTCTGTCCTGTATTCTCAGGCCTCGCCTCTTCAGAGGCCACGCCCCCTTCTGTCCTGTATTCTCACGCCTCTGCAAAAGCCCCGCCCCCTTTCACGTCTCTGCAGAGCAGCAGCCACTCACTGCGCGATGGTGTAGCACAAAGAGGGAGGGGCTTAGACGGGAGAGAGAGCCGGGGAAAAGAGGAATCTGGATCGAGATGCTGGACTGCGTTTTTTTTTTTATCGGTTGCCTGAAAGACATGGCACGGCCGGGTCACCTGCAGGAGCACGCTTCAGGTGTGTGTGTGTGTGTGCGTGTGGCACCCAGACGGGGCGTGAGTGTGAAGGACGCAGGTCAGAGGTCACCATCAGTCACGCCGCGCCAGTGCGGCCAACGTGCACGCAGGGAGCCAAAAAAACGTGAGCAGGAAAACGTGTGTTCTGTCTGCAAAGCTTTTTTTCCTTCTTCCATGTGGTGATGCAGTACGTGTGTTTACATTGTGTGTGAATGTGTGTGTGAGAAAAAGAGATTATACATACTGCACTCCTGCTCTGACAAATGCACACCTCCCAGAATGTCTGGCTTACAGTTATATATGCTCCTTGCCAATTTGAGACTTAATGCTGCTTGGAGCACAAGACACAGGTGGGCAGGATATTAATGCACACCAACTACTGGCTCAGTCACACACTACAGTGCGAGCAATCAGATGGAGTTTGTACCCAACTGAGCAATGCACCCAGCTATCTTATCTTCCATTGAACGTTTTTAGGAGATTTTCACACTACATTTTGACAGCAAGACATGCATTTGACTGCCTCCTTGTGGCCAGCACAGCTAGTGCATGGGCTTGTCAGTCATTGGTTAGAAATGTATACAATATTATACTCGTCAATGGGATTATTTCCAATTCGGGGCTAGCATTCATAAAGCAGGGGTGCTGATCTAGGGTAAGTTTTTCCTCGTAGCTCATAATAGATTAGGTTGGGATTATGGACAGGGAAAACTGATCCAAGATTACTGATCCTAACCCAGCTGCTTTCTGCAGAGATCCCTTTTCAGCACCTGGAAAAGTTCTGAAAAGAAGGCCTGAATGTTTTCAGCAAGGGGGAGGGGAAGCTTAAATTTGACCATTACATCTGACCCTGGTCCAGAGCAAGTGGATTCTGTAGACAATCTCCTATCCTGATCCAAAAACAGGGTTACCCAAAGATGCCCTGGAGAATCCAGGCCATTTTAAGTGTTCTGATGCTGTGACACTCATGCAGAAAAGTCTGCTGTGATGGAGTTCCCAATGATTTTTGTTTTAAGTCAGAAACCGATTCAGTCCCTAAAAATAAAACAGGTGAGGTGAGTAAACTGTACTCCAGGTTTACTAAAAATGTGGCACCCGATGCCAGTTGTTCTCCTTTACCTAATAAAGCATATTTTTGTTGATAATGTTAAAACTGAAAAAAAAATGACATGTGGTTCCATTCAGCTTTGTTGAATTTATTAAATATAAAAAGCTAGGTTATGCTACGGGAGTTTCTTGTTCCTGGTTTGATTTTCTTTTTTTTGTGACCAACTGATTTAATAAAGACCAACGTAACCATGGAAGCACCACAAGAGATCTTTGTCAAATAGGAATGATAAAAAAAAAAAAACGTTTTGGGGGAAGAGAACACCTAGATACTGGTTTGATTTGGTTCTCCACATTTGTAAAAACAGACCATTTGTTTGCATTTATTCATTTATATTAATCCAACAATAAAAGAAACAGAACAGCCCCCCCATCACCCCCCCCACATTCCACAGAATCCAGCAATGACAGACCCAGATCAAACCCCCTCCCACCAACAAAAAAAACCTAAACAAAAACAACTGTGGTTTTTAACTTTATGTAAAGACTTGGTCAACAGTTTTGTCTCCGGTAAGAGGAAGCGGGACTCAAGAGCGTAGCATGATTCAACTCAGTGGCCATTTGCCGCTTCACTTCTATTGAACATTATGGAAATAAAGACACAAAATGGAGGTTCAGACAAGTGCATCAGGCTTTTTTTCTGTCCATTTTTTACCAGGATAGCAGAAACACCGAAGGGCACTTTATTAATGTCTACACAAGAGGCCATAATACTTACAGAAGCAGGGAAGGGGGAAGGGGAAGGAGAAGGGGGGGGGGGGGAACAAAAAAAAACAAAAAAAAAAAAGTGCGATAAAATTAACATAATTATTTTTTTAATGAAGGTAAGCCATTTCAAGTATTTGGGGGTGGGGATTGGGGGGGGGGTCACAAAAAATAATAAATCTGTGTACAACAACAAGGATATATAAAACAAATTTGTTTTTTTTTTTTTTAAAAAGAGAAAAGGATGACACTGGCCCCAGAGAAGGTTCTCCAGGCCAGACAGCAGTAATGCACCGGATAACTGCCCCTGTCCCGCTGACACAGCAGGGCCTCTTACTGCCCCAGGGTACATAGCACACCAACCCAAAATACAATGGGGGTGGGACAGCGGTCTCCCTTCCCCTCTTAGAATGACATTTAGGTGAGAGCAGCAATCTATCCACCTTGGTCTCCTCTCAGAAGGCACCAACCCCTCTCCGTTAAGTCTATGAAACGCAAGGCTTTTTAACCATTTCTGTTACATTTAAAGATACACACGGAGGCCAGGGGCGGAACCTGTACACTGGGCACGACTGCCTGTCCCACTCAGGAGTGACGGGGAGAAGTTGGGGGGGAGGTGGGTGTCTTATTTTTGGGGTCAGCGATATTGAGTGGACGGTGTTAGTGCCACTACGAATGAGTGTGTGTGTGTGTGTGTGTGTGTGTGTGTATGTGTGTGTGAGAGAGACACAGAAAGACCCTGATTGTAGACCTGGTTCTCACACACACGTTTCTGGGACAGCAGCATGGGCGGGGCACGGGAGGGAGGCCGTGGCGAGGTCAGAGGTCGTGACCTCCATGTGTTCTGTACTCTGGGTCTGTGCAGTAACCGTGGTTACGGGGGGCTTGCCCTGCTCCTCACTGGATCCTAGAGCAGAGGGACCCAGAGCGGAGTTAGCACAGCCGTCAACGCGCCATCTACACAGCAGAATTAAACTACATTACCCAGACATTAAAGGACGAGGACAGAATCTAACTACTTTACCCAGACATTAAAGGACGAGGACAGAATCTAACTACTTTACCCAGACATTAAAGGACGAGGACAGAATCAAACTACTTTACCCAGACATTAAAGGACGAGGACAGAATCTAACTACTTTACCCAGACATTAAAGGACGAGGACAGAATCTAACTACTTTACCCAGACATTAAAGGACGAGGACAGAATCAAACTACTTTACCCAGACATTAAAGGACGAGGACAGAATCTAACTACTTTACCCAGACATTTAGGATGAGGACAAAAGTGTTCGAATGACAGTTTCTCATGTATGGTTTTTCAAGTCGGGGCATTCAGTTTTTGCCTTTTGTTTTTTTTGGGACTCCCGTGACCCCGCCCCCAACCCGCTACCTCCACTCACAGGACTCACCCGCTTGTGTGTTGACGATGATGCAGTCGTTCTCATCCTCATCTTCCTCGGTGTCCGCCTGAAAGCCGTCCGTCTCCATCGCCTCCCCCTGGGTGAGAAACGAGCATAGCCCGTTTACCAAAGCAGAGTCCCTCAGCCGCAGTGCGGTCGTTCAGTAGAGGCGAAGCGGTACATCCATCCGGAACAAAACACCGGTTCACAAGGGCAATGCTCCAATCCGATCGACACAACATGCAAAAATCTATCCGTATCGTTATGGATCAGAGCAAAATATTTTTCATGTCCATAATCTGGCGGAGGTCAGCTCTACAGCAACACTGTCAACATCACTTTTTTATCGTACCATGTTAGCTGGACCATTTATATTAATTGTTTCTTACTGTATCTGATTACACTGGATCATACCGTAGCAAAATAGAGAATACCGCCAAAATATCAAAACATCGCCTCAAGAATCAAAATCAAAATCGAAACCCCCCCCGGCTGACAGGCCTACCTGCTCCGTGTCCCTGCACTTCCTTAGGAACTTGGTGATGGACATGCTCCCCGTGCTCTTCCTCTTGGCGGAGGATGAGGAGGCGGCGGCGGCGGCAGCGGAGGAGGAGGAGGAGGAAGAGGGTGTGGCGGCGGCGGCGGCGGGCTCCTCGGGGGCCTCGTGGGGCCCCTGCGTCAGGTACTTCCACTGGCAGGGCACGGGCAGGGCCTCCTGGCCGAAGCGGGAGAGCACGTCCGCGTGCGCGTACCAGCAGCTGCGCCGGTGCGCCGGCCGCTTCTCGTACACCGCGTGCTTGGTGATCAGCCGCTTCACATGGATCCTGCGCACAGAGAAGCACTCTCACGTTAGCATTTAACATGAGCACACCGGTATCACGTTAGCATTTAATATGAGCACACCGGTATCACGTTAGCATTTAATATGAGCACACCGGTATCACGTTAGCATTTAATATGAGCACACCGGTATCACGTTAGCATTTAATATGAGCACACCGGTATCGCGTTAGCATTTAATATGAGCACACCGGTTTCGCGTTAGCATTTAATATGAGCACACCGGTATCACGTTAGCATTTAATATGAGCACACCGGTATCACGTTAGCATTTAATATGAGCACACCGGTTTCACGTTAGCATTTAATATTAGCACACCGGTATCACGTTAGCATTTAATATGAGCACACCGGTTTCACGTTAGCATTTAATATTAGCACACCGGTTTCACGTTAGCATTTAATATGAGCACACCGGTCTCACGTTAGCATTTAATATGTATCATGTTAGCATTAAATATTAGCACACCAGTTTCACTTTAGCATTTAATATTAGCACCCCAGTTTCGTGTTAGCATTTGAAATTAGTACATCGGTATCACGTTAGCATTTAATATTAGCACCCCGGTTTCGTGTTGGCATTAAATATTAGTACATCGGTTCCACGTTAGCATTTCATAGTAGCATACCGATTTCAAGTTAACCTTGCATTTTAGCACACCAGATTCACATTAGCATTTACTGAGCGAAGAGTGGCTTTGAGAAGAACCATGAATTCAAGACAGTTTAATAAAAATAAAAAAATTAAAATTGTGGGGGTCTCAGTGACAGCACCCTGGCATCCTACCTGGCGGGGATGCTCTCTGCTGCCCTCTGGGGGCTGGTGCTGGTGCTGGTGCAGGCTTGTTTCTGCCGGCAGAACTCCTGGAACTCAGTGATGATCACCTTACTGCTGTTCACGTTGCCGTGCAACAGCGAGAGCAACTGGGACAGCACTGAGGGAGAGGAGGGAGAGAGATGAAGATTACGATGCAACTCCGAGAAGATCTTAACATTTTAACAATTCAATCAAGAAATGTAAAAACCAAGGATGGAGGTAGAAATCTAAAAAAAAAAAAAAAAAATCAGCACAGGTGTTCCCGAAATGGGGGCACTGTAGATCCCTGCTGAAAGAGTAGTCCAGACCAATTCCCCCCATCGCCCCCTAGCAATTTCACATGCCGCTTTTCCACCGCATGGTACCGGCTCAACTCGAATCGACTCTACTCAACTTTTTTTGTTTTCCATCGGGCAAAATTTGTGGATAGTACCTGGTACCTGGTACTTTTTTTGGCATCACCTCCGTCGAGGTTCCAAGCGAGCTGAGGCGATACCAAAAGGTGACGTGAAAACACTAGAATCGTCACTAGGTTAGCTTACCCTCTTGCGTCGCCTTTTATGCTAATGAGCAACCAGAGTCGCCTCGTCGTCTGAGCTCTGATGTAGGATTTCCCAAACTCTCCTGTTTTTTTTCCAGCAGTCTTTTGTCTTACTGCCTTCAGCCTCTTCAGAAACAAAATGTGTCTCCTTGCTGTGGCAAACGGCCACATAGCGAGAATCAAGAACACCATCCCCTCGATATCCTCCATTGTTCCTGTGTGTGTCGTGTTGAAGATGACGTCACGGCAGTTTCATGCGCCGTCGCTACGACGACAAGCTACATTGACGGGGGTACTATCTGCAGCGGAAAACGAAGTACCTGGTACCAAAACAGAGTCGAGTCGAGCCGGTACAATGCGGTGGAAAAGCGGCTATAAGTTAGTCAGGACTCCCACACACACACACACAGCTTTGGCATAGGCCTGAACACAAACACAAGTCAGCCACTTGCTGGGAGCTCAATTCATCTCCTTGGGGGGGAAAAAAATCCAGCAGCAATCAGAGAGGTGTGACCTCCAATATAGCAGCTAATAAGGCCGGAGAGAAGCATAACTCACAAATAGAAAATACAGCTCTAGTTTACTGGTTAAAATACATGACTGTTATATATCCACTATAATAAATCAGAAGTAGTTTCCCCTCTTAACCTCTCAATTACTACTGAAATATCAAAATATATATATAATAATAATAATAATAATAATAATAATAATAATAAAGCGATGCTTACAGAGCTCGTCGCGGCGTTCCCGGGCGGCGGCCGTGGTCTCCGGGGAAACGGGCTCCTCCGCGAGGGCGGCGGCCTCCAGCAGGCAGACGGCGAATGGCAGCAGGGCCTCGGCCTCTGGCCCCGCCCCCTCGGGCCCCACCCACACGCACCCACGCACCACCGCCTCCAGGACCTTGAACTTCTTCTTGGCCATGAGCTCGTCCCACTCGCGGGCCTTCAGCCGCTGCCGAACCTTCTGCTTCTCCACGTCGCCTTTCTCCTGCGTGCGCCGGGCGGGGCGGGGCGGGGCGGGCAGGGGGGGGGAGAGAGAGAGGTTAGCGCAGGGCGGCCCAGCTCCTGTCCCGGAGGGCCACGGGGTCTGCTGGCTTTTCGGTTGCGCTTCAGCACCAGTGATTGGTTTTAAGTCAGGGCTGTCCAACCCTGCTCCTGGAGATCTACCGTCCTGTAGGTTTTTACTCCAACCCTAACAAAGCCACACCTCACTCAACAGCTAGAGCAGGGCTGCCCCGCCCTGTTCCTGGAGGTCTACCGTCCTGTAGGTTTTTACTCCAACCCTAACAAAGCCACACCTCACTTGACAGTTAGAGATCTCGTCAAGCTGTTAATTAGCAGTATTAGGTTTGCCAAAGGGGTGGAAAGGAAAAAATACAAAATGGCAGATGTCCAGGAGGCAGCCAGGGCTAACTGGACATAGGGCACAATTTAGGGAGGCAGAGAGAACATTTGTACCAACTGGTGAATATGGAGGAGGGAGGTGAAGAAAAACTATACAAAAAGTCTCTCGTTTCATTAGGTGACCCATCAAAACTCATCATTGTCGGGTAGAAACAGGGAACGCCATGTTTTACTTGCCTCTTCCTCCAGCGCCCCCTCCCCGTCTGACAGGTAGCCGTGCGGCACAAAGAACCCGTCGTCATCGTCGTCGTCTTCGCCACCTTCGTCATCGTCATCCTGCCAGGACGCAGACAGAGCCCGCGCAATCACGTCCGTTACTCACAGATTCTCGGTCATTTACGGACCCATTCATTCACGGACCAACCAGAAAACACGACTCCCCAGAGGAGTGATGGGGACACTGTGCTGTAGGATATTCGGTTTCCTTCCCTCGCCACATCAACTTATGTGCGACCAGTGTTCTAGTCCAAAATGGCTGCCCTTCCACACCCCCCCAGATGCGTACATTTGTGGCGATTCAGGTGCACCTTAACGTTTCAGATCATTAAGGCCAGGTCGTAGTTCTAGGCCATCTATCTCCCAAATAAAACAGGCAACATCTTGCATATTCCGGCCAACTGCCTTCGCTTCTCTCCAGACTACCTCGATTTCTGCACTCAGTTTAACATCCGCCACATTTAAAACATGCAAAAACCTAACAAAGACTCAAACGTACTCCGTGCGGCACAGGTAACCGACTCACACATAAATACATTTTAAACGAATGAGTTCCAGGCACACGATGAACTGTGCTAGCAAACGGGTTTCAATAGCACAAATTTAGGCAGTAGAGCAGTCCCAGACTCACCCCCTCGCTGTGGGACAGGGACTCCCCTGGCTCTTCCTCCACCCACTCTTCATCACTCTCCACCTCGTAATCCAGCAGCACCTGGAAGAGGGTGGGGTGGGGGTGAGGAAAGGTGCAGTTTCAGACACACTGTCAACCAAACACCAAGCAAACAGCACAGCAGCCAATCACACCTTGAACAGGAATGACTGACAGAGGGAGAAAGAGAAACGAGCCCGGCAGGGTGTAATACCTTGTCCTGCCTCAGGGGGCAGCGTGGGGAGATGTGGGCGCTCTTCTTGTTCCAGGTGCCCCAGTACGCCGGGCGGTAGTTCTCCTGGAACTGCAGCAGCTTCATGCGGCCGTACCGCTGGCGGCCGGGCACGCCTTCCGGCTTCTGTCCCTCGGGCACCACCATGCAGTCCCTGTTTTTGGGGGGGGGGGTATGGAGAACGCTGCCCTGTTAGCCCTCTGAAGAGTTTTTCAGAATGTTTTTTTTTTCTTTTCCAAAATTCAAGAACACAATCACATTTAATTACCAGCAGCGATTGTGACATCAGCATTAGAATGTCCAGCCAAGAACATTCTAAATCGCGAGTTTGTGACCTCATCACACCTTTTAAAAAAAGGGTCAACAGGATACCGAGGCCTTTTATCAGTATGCAAATCAGGCCGCACAGTTCGCAAACACAGCCACAGGCCGAGAACCACACAAGCTGAAACGCAATAAAGCTTGTTATGCATTACGTTATCAAACGCTTAAGAGCTTCTCAAAGAGGACCTAGAGATCCATGGCAGTGATCTACAGTCCTGGTCCTGGTGGGCCGCAGGGTCTGCTGGTTTCTCTCTTCGCCTTATTATCAGCAACAAAATCAGACCCAAGAAACCGGGATAGGCGAGTTGCCCGTGTAATCGGCTGCTTTAACTGAAGAATGAAGTTCTGAGCGACAACAAAAACCAGCAGGCCCTGCGGCCCTCCAGGACCAGGACTGAAGACCACCGCGCTATGACAACACGCTCAGCGGACGCTCTTATCCAGAGGGGTTCACCAGGCAAGAGAGCACAAGTGCAGCCAGCATTAGCGTTAGACGAGCAACAGTGACAGAGCTGGCCAACACACCACAGCTGCACCAGGCTGAAGCGCTAACGCAGGTAACCATGACGACCATGGCACCATCCCCGGAACTAAACGTGTAGCGAAGAGGTTCTGTATCTTCACTCTAGTGTTTCTTTTGCGCCTCTACATCATGAAACCTATGCACTTGTTGCACGTCGCTCTGGATAAGAGCGTCTGCTAAATGCCTATAATGTAATAATGTAATGTAATGTATCACACATTAGGCAGAACCAGAGGGGGATTTTTTTCACTCACCCCCCTCTCTCGGCGGAGCAGGCCCTGGTGGGGCCCGACCGGCGGGGTCTGTGCCTCCTCCAGTCCCTCAGGCCGTCCAGCGTCCCGTCGGGCCGGGACAGGTAGCTGTCCAGCTCCTCCAGAGCGGCCTCCTCACACTGCACCCGCACCAGCGGGGCCAGGAGCATGTGCTCCTTAATCTCAAAGGGAGCGAACTTCCCACAGGCTGCTGCGAGGGTCTGTATGGCAGGGGGGAGAGGTGGAGACAGAGAAAGAGAGAGAGAGAGATGGGGAAGAAACAGATGAATGGAAGGAGACAGAAAACGAGATGGAGGAAGAGTGAAGCAGGGAAGAAGGGAGGGAAGGAAATGGGAAGGCCAAGATGGAGAGAATAAGGAAGAAAGGAAAGGGAAAAAGGAGAAAAGAAGGAAGTGAAGAGAAGAGAGGGGATAGTGAGAGAGAGAGCAAAAAGAAACTAAGAAACTTCTCAAACACTAATAATCGTAAAACCAAACTCAGGGCAACACAGAAAATTCGGGATGAGCAGCACCGCACGCAGAGCCCGGGCCGCTTTACCCCCCCAGCGCACAGGCCGGGTCCCCGGGGGAGAGCTCCTACCTTTGGGGCCTGCTGGGACTTGGGCCTCTGCAGAAACCGAGTGATCTCCGCTTTCTCCGCTTTGATTCGCTACGGAGGAGGGGGGGAGAGAGAGAGAAAGAGAGAGGGGGAGAGAGCGAGAGAGAAAGAGAGAGGGGAGAGAGAGAGAGAGAGAGAAAGAGAGGGAGGAGAGAGAGAGAAAGAGAGAGGGGGAGAGAGAGAGAAACAGTTACAGCGTGCTTGCTAGCAAGCGAGTAAACGCGTGGGAAAAACAGCTGCTGAACGAACGAGTCCCTTCAAATGAGAAAAGGGGTTTAAAACTCGTAGCGATAATAAATTCTCATGCAGGGGCAAGCCCAAAAGTACTTCACAGAAATCATTTTTTTTTCTCACATCTTTCTCTTCTTTCACTCGTTTCTCCTCTTCTTTCACTCGCTTCTCCTCCTCTTTCTTCTTTTTTTCTTCAAGTTTTGCACTAAAAATAAATACAAATAAATAAATATAGGGGCACAGTTTTGGGGGGCAGAGGGGCAAAGTTTTGGGGGGCAGAGGGGCACTGTTTCGGGGAGCAGAGGGGAACAGTTTTCTGTTTTGGGGAGCAGAGGGGCAGAGTTTCGGGGGGAACTCACTCCTGCTTTACTCTGCGCTGCTCCTCTTTCGCCCGCAGTTTCTCCGCCCTCTCCTTCTCCTCCCTCTCCTTCTTCTCCTTCCGCTCCTTCTCCCGCTCCTCCTTCAGCTTGCGCGCCTCCTCCTTCTTACGCTCCTTGGCTTCGCGGGCCTCCTGCCGCTGACGCTCCCTCTCCTCCCGCTCCTCCTGCCTCCGCCGCTCCTCCTCAGTGTTCTGGGGGGGTGGGGGGAGACGAGAGTCACAGTCAATTTATCAACAGGACCAGGAGTCAGTGTCTTAGGGACGATACAGGAATCTGATTCTACTTCGCTGAAAAATCAAGGTCAATGCAACGGAAAACATTAGTAACAAGGAAAAATAATCCAGTTACACTGGAAGTAAAAAGAAAGGAATAAGTTATTTTAGTGTTTGAGCAACACAGATTACAGATTAGTGGGATGAAGCCCCAGGCAGAGTCAATGTCACTACACTGTGAACCCAGTGCAAATGTCACACTGTGAATCCGTTTCATTGAGAGTCAATGCTCCATACTCAAGGAAGCAGATCATCAGCAGACTTAGGATCAGGAGTCTGTCAACATGAGGTTGGGTGTGAATGGGTGAATGAGGGCGTGTGTGAAAGGGTGAATGAGGGTGTGTGTGTGTGTGTGTGTGTGAAAGGGTGAATAAGAGAGTGAGGGCATGTATGAATGGGTGAATGAGAGGGTGTGTGAGGGTGCGTGTGAATGGGTGAATGAGAGACAATAATTGTAAAGCACTTTGTGAAGCCGTAGTTGTTGGAAAACCATAGTGCTATATAATTACAGTCCATTCAGCATTTAAGACGACTTCATCAGTTACCACCTTACCTTCAGAGAACGCCTCTTCACTTTCTTCCCTTCTGTGTTTTCATTTGTTTTTGGTGTCTAGAGAGAGAAATAGTGAGACACCAAGAATAAATAATTCAACTGTGCATACGGGACACTGAAATCCTGGCCTAATTACCGAATTCATTGTTCCCAAATTGGCATGACAAAGCAGGCTTGGGAACTAAAGAATGCATCTAAAAACTCTGACATCAAAAAATAAAAATAAAAATAAAAAAATAAATAAAAAACATTCCAATGAGGGTGACAGGTCCACTTGACCTTCAAAACCCAAGACCTGACCCAATGAGTTTCGGGTCAACAGAATTAAAACAGAATGGGTCAGATCACAAAAAGTGGACGTTTCAGCTAAACCAACAACAAAACCAAAGAAACATCAATGCTAATGCTAGCGCACGGTTACTCTCCCTCAGCGTTGCTACTGAGCGCACACACATTTGTCATTCAAACAAAGCCAGCTATTCTTTGCCGACTTTTTGCATAAGAGCATTAGTACAGAAGTGAGCTCGAGGCTTCTCTCGCCACAGCCCACTGGGTTTTAAGCTGCTTCTCAATGTCAGCTCTTCGCGCGGGAAGCAGGTGCCAGGTGGACCGACGGAAGGGCACTTGGCAACGATTGCCAAACTACAGGACTAGCACCCTACTGAAACTCAACACCGGGCGGTCAGACTCAACACATCGCCCATTAGGCACGCTGCACTGCTTGGGCTGAGCACGCAGCTGATTTTGACAATGTCGCCAAAACATTTTCGTTCCATACTGGCACAGAAAACGGGCGGGGCGAAGAAGGTCTATGCCCATTTCTGGTTTCCACGCCAACCCCTGCGCTTGATTATTCCAGTAATCCCAACCGTGTAGGTGACCTTGTGGTTCAGCTGATTTCCTCCGAAAGTTCAGGAAGCACTGTTCAACACACTTCTCACATGACCATATGAAACATTTTACTGTGGTTTAACCAACACATGAAACGGAGTTGGTGTATACAGATAATTAGCTAAAGGCCTGCCATCCAAGGGGCTCCCCACTTCTGTGTTGAGCTGCATTTTAAAAAATGAGGTTTGGGAAGGGTCACAAGGTGTACCGACTCATTACGTGAGCTGTGGGCACAGAAGGTTTGGGAGGCCCTGTCGCACGGCGCGCGGCATCAGTCCCGTACTCACCGTGGAGGCCGGGCTGGTCATCGCGCTCTTGGCGGGCTCTGGCGAGCTCTCCGTCGCCGACAGCGAGCTGGCGGACGAGGGCGACAGCAAAGACACGTTCTCATTGGTGGAAACGTCCGTCTCGTTCTCCTCCGCGTCTTCCCGCGGCGGGTCCGGCGGGGGCGTCTCCGCGGAGACCGACGGCGAGCCGGGAGCATCGGCGTCCTCGTTGTCTGCGCGGGCCTCAGCCCCGCCCTCCGTTTCCAAGGAGACGGCGTCGGCGGCAGCTTCGACAGCAGGCTCCGCGTCAGCGGCCGGGCCCGTCTGACTGCCCCGAGTCGGGGCCGGGAGGGCGGCGCCAGCGGGCTCGGCCGAATTGGAGTCCTCGGTGAGGTCGATGGTCGCGCTCGGGGCTGGGGGGGCCGAGCGACGGGGGCGGGCCTCCTGCTTAACGAAACCGTCCAGGGGCCCCCGCCCGTTCACCAGGGTGGCCTTATTAGGCGGGAGGAGCGGGGGGGCGGGGTCCAGTTCGTTCTCTCCGTCAGAGCTGCTGGGGTCCAGGTTTGGGGGTGCAGTTGGGGGGCCTCTCACCCTTTTGGGCGCCCCATTTTCCTTGGGTTCTGGGTTGAGACGTTTGAAGGGAAGGCGAGCTGGTGGGGTGGAAGGAAGCAAGACCATCCACATTCACCAACAGCCAATCAATAAACGTAAACACCACACAACATATTTATATACACCATATTCACATCTTGCCATTATACCACCATCTTTGATGAAGGCGGCAACTCAGACGCACCCCTAATATTTCACCCTGTCCATGTATTTTTTACTCAACCGTTTGCCTGAGGTGCGATACATTCATACAAAATTATCTGCCAGTTTTATATTATCACATTACCCCAATCGCCGACAGACCGTTATATTCGACACGATAAGAAACAATACATAGTTTTTAAACGGAGCTGCTCCAGGTCCATTTAAAATTCATAGCAAATAAAATCACTTATTTGCAATGAAACTCGAAATTGCACCCAGAGTTGGATATTTTCACTGGGAGTGGTAGGGAAGCTGCAACGGTCTCCGCCTATTTTAGTTTATTCCGTTTAAATTGTTTAATAACAGCCGTTTGTCACGGGGGCATCCATTCCTAAATGCCAATGACTCATAACCCCTCTCGAGAAGCAGCCTACGGTCCTCCATTTTGGATCGAACCCCATATTTCAGCAAGTCCATTTGACTCTTATTACCCACAACGACCGCTAAGTAAGTCTTGTCAAGTAACTACGGTGCCGATGCAACGAAGAAAGGACCCTACCTTGAATGAGTTTCTTGGCGGCAGCGCTGGACTTGGCCTTGCAATCCATACCTGTACAAAAAGACACGGAGAGAGGGTAAAAGAAAGAGAAATTCATATGCCGAAAACATAGTAGTACTCAACTCCGCATAGTATAACTAACCGCCAATATACCGGAATTACATTAACGGTAGCTTCGTAGTGCTGCCCAGTTATCCAACTAACTTAGACTACTACTTTACCAACGACTTCAATAACTGGCAAGCTTTAAGTTCACCCACCCATGACAGGAAAAACAATGTTATCTAGCTAGCTACTAAACACTGCTCCTCCGAGATTGATATTTTGTTCCGATAATTTAGCAGCTAGCTCGCTAGCTACTAACACATATCAGTTCTGTCGTAAACTGACGTCAACTAGCTAACTAAGCTAATTTAGCTTCTTCGTTGGCGCTTATCAGGCTCTAAGCTAACCAGCTACCGGCACACGAATAAACTTTTTTGGGGAAAAAGTTCGTTTGGTCACAATGAGGTATCTGGACTCTTAACAACTAACGTTACCTTGCGCACTATGGTAGCTGGGGTTGCAGGTACATAACGAGTTGTTGACCTTGATATAAAGTTGTAGCTAATGTTAACTTACCTGGAAATGGACCGGTTCACATTCAAGTCACTTAGCAGCCTGCTACCTTAAATCACAAACTGGGACTGAGACAATTTAAGAAAATTGACAAAAGACTGGGCTAGCCTGCACCTTGCCAAGCCGAGCCTTTGATGCTCTCCCGCCACTGCCAACTTATTAGCCTTAAAAAGAAGCAAGCCTGCGAGTTTGTTCACTAAATGGCCGGCAGCTGGATGAATACGTCGGCGCTATATTAGCCCAGCGTGTTGTATATGGAAATTAAAACCACATCCCCGTTTCTTGTACATCAAGAACCATCCACCACGAAAAGCATTTGGCGAGTAAAAAAATAATTTAAATCCAACAATATGTATCATTTAACGGTGGCTTTTTTCGACAGACCAAACCGCTCTGTCAATGTCGGCATTTGTTTTTAGCCAATTGCTCAATGTAGTGCAATGCTCACTGCAGATATGTTTCCAATAACTTGCCAGTTTTCACGCTAAATGCTTAACTTACCTCTCCTCCGTGGTGTGGAGGCCAGTACATGCCGTTCCGAGGACGGGTCTTCCGCCGCTAGCATCACCCTCCAAAACTAAACCCACACTCTTGACAAAAATGGATGAGCGCAAAAAAAATACAATGACAACAAATGGATGGTTAATAGAATTAAATGTTATTTTCCAGCTCTCTCAACCCTAATCTGTAACTGCAAACGTATTGTATTAAATCCCTTCATCAACAAAGTAACAACGTTATGAAATATTTGTATTGCTTAATTATAAAACGGTATTGGCATGTTCCCTATACCTCCCCACTACTTCTGCAGACTGCCTCGCGCTCGCTAGTCAGAATTGGCGGGATCCTCTCCCTGACCCCCGTTCCGCTTCACGCGATTGGTCAATATAGTGAAACGTCACAAAAAAGGAGAAACTTTCACCATGTATACGTGTGGCCCCGCCCTTTTTTCTACGTCATACAATACGGATTCGCTTCAAATTCATACATGATTGGCTCGTTAAAATCTGTTTTTATTGCTACTGTAAACTCATCGATAATTGCTTTGCAGTCCGGACGACCTATTTTTGTCTAGTGACTGGTCCTCAGTGAAAGGCAAAAATGTCCACCTTAAGATAAATCTTAAAAATCGTAAAAGCAGCGATTTCGGAAAAATGCCGATTTGAAATCCAGTTTCAAATTAGAATGTACATATTTAAACATGATAATATACATAACAACAGAAATCTCACACAACACACAGCCTTGTTTCAATTCCAGAGCGTGTAGCCACACACCGAGTGAATAAGGGCACTTTATTTTATTTATATTTTCTCATGTACAATTACTCCACTGTACCGTGTGAGAATAAATAACACTTCATATTTTATGTACGAAAAAATAATATTCGGTAAGAAAATATTGTGTAGAACTGTAGCCTACATTTTTGGAAAACGCAGAGAGCCCTTTCACTTTCTAAAGTCGTTTTTGGTAGACGCTCTCTCTACACAGCTTTCCTCAAGCTGTGTAGTCCCACCCCGATAGGATGGAACTACAAATCCTATAATTCAGGATACCGATTTCCTGGAATCTACGGGCTGGGTTGGCGTATCACGAGCTGGAGTTAGCGGTCCTCAGGTAGCTAAGAATATAATTATTAAATTAAACAAAAAACAAACGTAAGCAATTGCATGACTCGTTTCGGATAAATTAACACACTACACGCCATAACGAAACGGTTATTTTCCTATCTGATGTGTTTGGTTTGGATCATGTTGTACCTTACCCTAGCAAGATAGCTGTCCGCAGCGGAAAAAAGCTCGCTTTATAGCACTGTGGTTTGCCATTAGCGAGTGAGCCAGTTGCGTGAGGTCTGTTTTCAATTCATTTTCGAAAGATAAAAGACAGGCGAATAGTTCGTAATTCTGCCATATGAACTCAGCAGACGTGTTATGTTAATGATGAATTAGTTGAGAACTAGCTACTCGATGAAGTCGCGCTAGTGGTTGCTACCACTAGCTGTCGAATTTTCTGTGAGAATCTGAACGAGAAGGCAAACAAAAAAAAAAATTGAGATTGACGTGCGGAGTCATTTAAACAAATATAGATACTAACCATGTGAAATGTAGTAGGCAGACGTTTGAGAACGTACCTGGTTAGACAATATATTGATAAAGCAAGAGGTAATCATTAAATCGTAATTTGGCATAATGATTAACTTCGAGATGCATAGTTATGTCACTTTTGTTGTTAATTTTTCGAAAATATGCAAAGTGAAACCGCAATATAAAATGTACATTTGGGAACTGTTAACCAATTTATCAAATGACGTATGGGTAGGAAAGGGAGCACAGAGAAACTATTTTAACCTGTGTTCAGGTGAAGTATTTTATGATGACTGGAAAGAGCACGTGTTCGTTATTGCACCAAACTCTGAACTAAACATTAACTGAAGAACCAGCTGAAATCATTTTATGCAATTTTCAGTTCATGCACTGTGATTGTATTATGTAATACTATTTCAAATGATTAAGGCCCCCATTACACAATGTATCAGATAAAGCTTCAGAATTAGCAGTATTATTGGGTAGTGAGATCATGATGATGTTTGTATCTTATGTGAAGCAAAACACTTCAGTAAACTACTAAACATCTGTCTCAGAGCAATACGAACAATTAACTGCTTGGATGTGAAATTCAGGGGTTTATTGGGATTTCTTGATTAATTTCGTCTCCTTTATGAAAGTATCTTTAGTGAGAGTGCTATAACGGACCTTTTCTTTAACATGTTAATCTGCAGTGAGGGAGGGATTGGAGAAAAACAAGCTCCTCAAAATGGCAGGTGAGTTCTCTACCCCCGTACTACTGTACTTTGATTTATAATTGTGCTTATTGTTAACTGCTCCCATGGGTCACCATCGATTTATACACTCACTGAAATATGGGTACGTGTATTTGGTATGGCTCAGCTCAGAATTTGAGTGATCGTTCTCTTTCTGCGAGGTAATAGCGGACTCCACTTCTGCACCACTGCCAAACAGTGATACAGTCACGGTGTATTGCTTGGTGTGAAGTGCAGAAATCGGTTTGTTATGTCTTTCCTGTGGTTAGCCACAAAACTGTGCGTCAGGGGTTGAGAAGTAAGCTCATCTGAAAATACCACGCCTTGATGACACCAGATAATGTTCGACATAGCGTTTGTAGTTCTGAATGAACGGATCTGTTGTGCCCTTTTAAAAAGTACTTTCGACACCGGCTCGCACAAAACATTTTCACAACCTCGTTGCCATGTAGTGGCAATGTTACAACATTGAAAAAACATTCTGGTAACATTCAGAGAACTTTTTTTTTTTGGCTGGGCTTTTCCCCAACTGTCCCCCAAACCCAGCCGCCCCCCCCCCCCCCCCCCACTCATCCATCTTCATCCCTCATTTCAGAACGGGTCAACAACTTCCCCCCGCTGCCTCGGTTCGCGCCCCGCTTCTTAAAGCCGTGCTTCTACCAGAACGTGGAGGAGGAGATCCCACCCCCGCACCGGCAGCTTGTGCGCAGAGTGTACAACCTGTGGATCTGTAAGAGACGCCCCTAACCTCCCCTACCCTAACCCTAACCCCAATACACCCCCACCCACACTCCCCCGCCTCTGGTGTTAGAGCTTTTCTTGGTTACTTGCACGATATGAGAAGTGAAGCAGATCGAAATGAAAAATTGTTCTTATCGAAAATAATTGAAGAACGGAATGAAAACTTTTCAGTGGCTTTAATTTCTCCGAGCTGGGCACTAAACAGGCAGCATGCTCTGAATAGTGTGTGTGTGCGTGTGTGCTTTTGTCTGTCTGGGTCTGACTCTCTCTCCCTCCCATCTCTCTATGTCCTGTCCGTCTGTGTCTGTCTGTCTGTCTGTCTGTCTGTCTGTCTCTGGCAGTGTACTCTGCCACGCTCTGTGTGAACGTGGTGTCCTGCATAGCCTGGTGGGCAGGCGGGGGAAGCGGAGTCAATTTCGGCCTCTCTCTGCTCTGGCTCATACTCTTCAGCCCGTGTAGCTACACCTGCTGGTTCAGACCACTGTACAAGGCCTTCCGGTAAGCGGTTCTCTCACACATGCTACACACACACACACACACACACACACGCACACAGTGATAAAACGTCGATAACCAGACTCCCTCCCCCTCTCTCCCTTTCTTCCCAGGGCGGACAGTTCTTTCAACTTCATGGCCTTCTTCTTCGTGTGTTTCCTCCAGTGTGTGCTGGTCATCATCCAGGCTGTGGGCATCTCAGGCTGGGGGGCATGGTGAGTGCCCGGGGGGGCCACCGCTGCCCACCGCCATCCACTTCACCCTGGGGGAGTCTGACGCTCTGTCAGAGTCACACACGCAAATGCAAGATCAGCTAACCCTGGCAATCTGACGCACTGTCAGAGTCACACACACAAATGCAAGATCAGCTTTTTTCCCCGGATATGGACCTCCTCTTGTCCCTCGGAAGCGAGTCCTTCCTGTTATTTTGCTGCCAGCTGACACGATTGACTTCTTTCTGCTCCCCCTAGTGGCTGGATCGCGACGGTGATGTTCTTCAGCTATAACGTGGGCTCGGCTGTGGTGATGCTGTTCTCTGCTCTGCTCTTCTCTCTGGTGGCAGTGCTGATGGTGCTGGCTCTGTACAGAGTGAGTCCTCTATACGCATGGACTGGCATGGCCCATTTTACGCACACACATATACACATGCATGCGAAACATACGACACCACATATCGCTGCGCACATTCACACACGGTGCATCTGCATCATATGCCGCACGCGCAGACACACACGCACCTGCATGTACACACATACACACACCTGCACGTGCACGCCCACGCACACAAGCACACGCATGCACACACACACACGCACACACGTGCACGCACACACACACACGCGCACACACGCACACACACACACACGTACACGCGTGCACGCACACACACACACACACACCTGCATGTGCACACACACAGACACACACACAAGCACACGCACGCACACACACACACACCCCTGGGGTGGCGCTGACCTTTCTCCCCGGTCCCCCCGCAGGTGCACCGGCTGTACCGCGGCGGCGGGGGCAGCATGCAGCGCGCCCAGGAGGAGTGGAGCAGCGGGGCGTGGAAGAGCGCCTCCGCCCGCGAGGCGGGCTTCAACGCCATCTCCGTCAGCGGGCCCAGCCTGCCCCAGTACCCCGCCGCCGTGCCCAGCTACCCGGAGAGCGGGCCCTGGTGATGCGATGCCCTGACCGGCCACTAGAGGGAGCAGTGGAGCCGTTCCTAACCATCTCAGACCCCGCCCCCTCCCCCCCCCGGCTCCACTTTCCCCGCCACACTCTGACAGGTGGAAACGGGTGCGCTGCGGTTTTTTAAAAAGCTCTACGCAGACGCGGGGAAGATTATCAGCACCCGTGCGGGGCGTAGACGCTAACCGCCGCTGCCCCGCCCTCCCAAACAGATTCCGAACGGCCGCGTTGCCCACGGCAACTCCGCTGGGCTAAGACCACCGTTGGAAACATTCCTGAAGGCCTTTAAAAAAAAAAAAAAAAAGAAAGAATTATATGCACATATGCGTAAATTGTAAATTGTAAAATGAAAAAAAGATTCATTCTGGTCATCGTCATTCCATATTTTGTTTACAGAGAACAATTGGGGTTTTTCCAAAATATATATATATATTTTTTTTTGCCTGTCATGGATATTGTAGAAATATGAGTCAAAGCACTTATCGCATATCTCAACATTTCTTTTTTCATCAAATCCATTATCTGTTCACTCAGTTGGGTCGTGGAATTGCACTGATGGCAAGAGCAGATTTATTAGTCTGGAGTAATAACCACCTTTTTAAAAAAATTATCCCCAATCAGTTCAAATTAATCGGTTCGGTAGGGTTAGACAAGTTGGGGAAACCCCAGCCATGTGACATATTGACATTGTAGCTGACAGTACGGTAGACTTTATAGAATACACAGAGGGGCGCATTGGGTTTTGAATGTTAGAGTGGGTATTGCTTTATTAGACAACTCTGGGGTTTAAACCAGGAGTACACTGGGACTCCTGTTCACTTTCGCTGCATCGTTAGCTTTGAAGCTTTAAAAGTCTTTCTAGAAGCCTAGCGCATTTCTCGGTTTACGTTTGTGAGATTTTTCAGCGCACTCTAGCGCAGCTTTAAACGCGAGCTCGTTGAGACAATCCTTCCGCGGAATGACATTTCGTCCCACTTCCTGGGGTTAAACGTTGCGCTCGGTCGCAGGCGTTCGGTGGAGCAGAAGGGTCGGGTGAGTCGCAGGGAGGGGGGTTTTATGGAAAATCGGGCTCCGTTCCAATTTATCCTCTTAAGCCCCGACTTTGGGGGCGCACCAATCCGGCGTTAGCGATGTGGGGGAGGGTCTGTGATCTAGTCACGCCCATCTCCTCTGCTGGACTTCCATGGAAGAATGAGTGGCTCAGTTTGGGGGGGGGAGGAGGGGGGTGGGTGATATCATTGCATGTGTCCAGCACAAAACTGAACCTCCGGCAAAGAAAATGGCCGCCAGCCTCATTTCCGCTTAAAACCGCTGACCGAACACAACTGACATAGTGAAGAGACCGCGTCGAATGAAAACACACGATTGCAGTCACAATCGGCCAAACGCTACCAGTTATCAAACCAGCCATTGGTCAATTTCCTCCATCGCAACACATTCGTCCACACTCCTTGGTTCAATTCGGCCAATCGCAACACACGATTTCAGTCACATTATCCAAATCACAATGGTGCATTACATCACTAGAACATCCTAACTGGAGAATGCATACCGGTAGTCAGCATTCACTGCTGTAGCCTGGGTTTATAACTAGCAATCCTGGACAGATTCATCGTACCCCACACACAAAATAGTTTTCTTGTTATCCTTGGACAGGCAGGCACACGCGGTAGGATAGTTCGTTCCGAACGGCGCTCACCTGTTGAGATGTTGACGTTACTGTGGAGGATGTTGCGCCATTTTCTCCACGGTTCTGAGCTTCAGCGTGAGAGTTCTGTTCCTCCGGTTTTCAGAGTGACCGCTGAAGACAAGCAAAAGCCAGAGCACCAGAAAGTGACCTGTGAATTCACCAATTACTTCTTGAAATTCACCACGGAAAAATTACTTCGGTTTGAGTCGCATAGTCCTAACTGCAGCTGGGTATCATTTGAAATGGCACGGAAAACCGCTCTCATTGCCTTTACGTGCAACACAACAGAAAAACAATGTTTTAGGACAGTTGGGGAAGTGCTTTCTAAAAAACAAATGAGCTGTGATAGGTCATTGCTAGGAAGCAGAGCCTGCTTTGTTGGGAGTGGTCCACAATTTCAGAGATTCCTTTTTGTGTGTGATGTCATAATGAGGATTAACCTTTGACCGGAACAGCTGGAGCAGCTGCAGGATCGAGAGATTCTGTCCTTAATGATTATTCTGCCTTTGGTGCTTGTGCAGTGGGCACCTCAGAACACACTTTCTTTCCCAAAAAAGTCATCCCTTACACTAGCCGGGGGTGTGAGCTTCGAGGCAGCCCTGTTTCGACTTGTGCACCTTCGCGTGCTGTTTACACTAAAATTCTGAAACTGGACCTGCTGGGGCCGACCCGAAATCTTTCTGCGTGTGTAAATATTGCATTAACAACTTTTTGTAAACTAACTTGTTAAAGGGTAGTAAGAGAAAAGATTTTGGACAGAGAGCTGCCACTCAAGGACCAGGGCTTGACCCCTTTGAGTTCACCACGATTACAAGGTTTTTGGAGTGTACAGTTTTACCTCTCCACCCCCCCTCCCCCCCCCCCCACCACAGTAGCGAGGGAATGTAGAGCTACGTGCCTGTGTTCATAGCACCCCACAAGTGTGTGTGTGTGTAAGCGTGCATTTTCTTGATAGCATTGTTGTCATTATATTGAATGTTTTTTTTTTTTGTTTTTTTTTTTTAAATACACACACCCACCGTTGCCTCATGTATGAAGACCCCCAGTACGACACGCCTTAACGCTTGCGGTAGTCATCCTCGCATGGCGAGCAAATCGCGCTCGATTCTCACCCGCTTCCGCTCTTCGCTTTAAACAGGCGCTGTTCTGTCTGCGCTTTCACTGAACACACGCCCTTATCTCCCAACAGCACTCAGACACTGAACACACGCCCTTATCTCCCAGCAGCACTCAGACACTGACACCGCCTTATCTCCAGCAGCACTCGACACTGAACACGGCACTTATCTCCACAGCACTCAGAACTGAACACATGCCTTATCTCCCAAGCATGCACTGAACACCCTACTACACACTCACCGACACCGTTATCTCCCAACAGCACTCGACACTGAACACACGCCTTATCTCCCAACAGCACTCAGACACTGAACAGCGCTAGCACCGCCTGATTCTCACGCACTCAGACACTGGGCTTTTTCACTGAACATTTATAACCACCAGGACCCCCTTTACTCAATCAGTCACTGAACACCCCACTAAGACCCCTGAAAGTCTTTTACATCCAAAAGTCAACGCACTACACGAACCAACCAAAGTGCTGAACACACGCCCTTATCTCCCAACAGCACTCAGACACTGAACACACGCCCTTATCTCCCAACAGCACTCAGACACTGAACACACGCCCTTATCTCCCAACAGCACTCAGACACTGAACACGCGCCCTTATCTCCCAACAGCACTCAGACACTGAACACACGCCCTTATCTCCCAACAGCACTCAGACACTGAACACACGCCCTTATCTCCCAACAGCACTCAGACACACTCACAGACCGTGTATTGCATCGACTTTAAAGGACACCTTGGGCTTTTTCACTGAAATATTTACCGCCAGGATTTTACCTTTACAATTATCGTTTTAACACGCACTGATTGTACCCTGAATGTTAATCTTACATCGTCTTGGGGGGGGAAAAGTCAAGCAGCTGAATACAAACCAACGGGAAAGTGCTGAACTGGACATACTCAGTGCAAGCCAAGCCAACTGACCTGACCTGAAGGGCAGATTCTCAAAGGCTCACCGTGTCCAAACGAGCGCTTGGTTTCTCCCGTCGCCGACTCGCCCTGGGTGTCTTTAAACAAAGCCTCACAAGTCCGCTCTGCCCAGACATCAGAATGCCAGCTCTCCATCTTCAGCGGTGCCCATGGTGATGTTGTCCTTTTTTTCTGTTCTGACTTAGCCATGTGGTTTCCTTTGTTCCCTGTAGTTAGGAGCTGGTGCACCCTCCCTCCCTCTCCCTCCCTCTCTCCCTCCCTCTCTCTGTGTTGTCAGTGTTCCCGCACATTAACCATCTCAATCTCCTAATCGCTGGAGCGCTGTGTTTACAGTCAGACTGGCCGGGCTGACTTACTGACTTACTTACTGACTGACTTGCGGCCATGTATCACTAACTGAATATGTGACTTGAGTTTTTTTTTTCTTTTAAACTATTTGAAGTGCTGCTCCCCCCCACGTTGTACCTGTGTGGTGGGAGATAGTTTGTTTTGGAGACTATAGTTCATCTCTGATATGTGCTGTTGTTAAAATTTTAATACCATTGAATATAACTTACATTTCATATGCATTTTTAAAAGCTTGTTTATATATATATATATATATATATATATAATGTATGTATATCTATATATACACACACAGTTTATAGAATTTTTTTATGGAAACATTGAAGAAACATAAGTTGTGTGGTTATGAATTTGTGTGTGCCTAAATCACTGGCTTGTTTTGAAATTCCATCTGGATAAATATTTATCTCAATAAACATTCCTGTTATGAACCGGTGGGTGTCTCTATGAAGAAATATTTGCAGCAAAATGCACATACACTTTCAGATTTCCACACTCGTCAGTATTTTGAGGGTTGCATTCTGTAGCATTGCACGAACAGGGCTGCAAAACATATCCCATTAGTGCAGGGTCTCAGTGTAAAAACTGATTTTAAAATCTAAAATATAGCTCTGATAATGTTGCATAACTACATTTCGAATGAACTCAAATAGAATTTGGCAGCAAATGCAAATAATGAGTTTTTGCTCTTGCGTTGGAGCTCCATTTAGAGGGGTTCGCTGGTCTCCTAAACTCTCACCCACAGTACTAGCTGGTACACAACTTCAAAGTTAGGATAAAATCGAAATGTCACACTTGGGAGAAACCACCAGGGGGCGGCATTACACTTGTTGGGTTAGGCCAAAATACGTCACTCTACGCTCGCCCTCCTATTTGAGTCTATGTGCTGGGTGTAAAAAGCATCTTGCGCAATCCCTTTACCGAATGTTTTTTAAATGTCATAACTGAATTCCCTGGCACTTTGTTTCCTCTTTTTGTTCTTTAACCTGTTTATATGTTACTGTTGCATGAGTGTGACTATTATCAATAAAGCTGAGAAAAAAAGTCTATGCGCTGGGACTGCCCTCCTGTGTGCCTGAGCAAAAATCACGTCTGGTCGAGTGAACAGACTAACAGACAGTGAAATCAATTCCTCATCGACTATTAAATGTGATGCTTGATTGCTTTATAGGCTGTTGATTTGCTGTTAATGTATAATTGTTTCCACGACACATTTATGCGTTGGGCACTCCTAGAAATCACATGAAAACATCAAATTCACGCGACAGAGCTCAGAGAGGACCCGAAAGGTTTACACTTCGACATGGATTCAAAGAAACATCGCAGAACCAGATCTAATTCACGTTCCCGGTACCGGTCCAATACCTCTCGGAGTAGAAGTCGTTCCCCCGAAGGAAAGAGGGGCAGAAGTTGTTCGAGGGAAAATAAATATTGCAAAAGGGCCTCAAAAAGATCGCGATCCGAGAGCAGTGGCTCGCGGAGTAGTTCGGTTTCTGGGACGGAGCATCGGTCCAGAGACAGAAAACCTACTTCTGCTGAGCGGCACCAGTACCATTCGAAAAGTGACTCTGGTGGTTCCGAGAGAAGGGTCCGGAAACAAGGGGGGCAACGGTTGAAAGAGCGAGGGCCCTCTAAATATCGATCCAGGTATTAATCTAGTTTAGTTTAAGTGGTAGCTGTGGTGGTGCTGTAGCCTACATGTATGGCGCATCATTAATTTGCTAGCTTACGGTTAGCAAGCGTTTTATTTTAAACTTTGGTAAAGTCGGCATATAAATATGTCAGTTTGCTAAATTATTACTGGTGGATGGCGATGTTCGCATTGCTCATGCGCAGTTTTATAAACACTAATTTCTCTAAAACCTAAAAATGTTTCATAGCGCTTTTTTGTAAGGTGCACGTGAAACCGGTATTCTTGAAGCATCTATTGTTGTAACTTAAGGTTATTCTATTGTGTGTTTCCTCAGTTCTGAATCGGAAGATGAACAGGGGGAAAAAAAGAAGAACAAGAAAAAGAAGAGGCAAAGAGATGAGAAACGGGGCGGGAAGGGGAGGGGGGAGAGCCGGAGCCCTTCCCGCTCGCCCTCGGAGTCCAGCCCGGAGAGAGGGAAGGGGAGGGCGCGGGACGGAGAGAGCAGCGACGGAGGGAGGAAGAAGAAGAGCAGCGTGCACCGGGGGAGCAGGAGCCGGAGCCCCAGCGGGAGCCCCAGCAGGGAGAGAATGAGGAGAGAGGAGGGCTCGCAGGACAGGGGGCGGAGGAGGAGCGCCGAGAGGGCCAGGGGGCGGAGGAGCCGCGACCGCGAGGACAGGAGGCGGAGGAGGAGTCGAGACGGGGAGGGGAGAGGACGCGGGAGCAGAGAGCGGGAGCGGGGCGGGGAGCGGAGCAGGAGCCGGACCAGAGACCGCGAGGGGGACCGGGACCGGGACCGGGGCGGGGAGACGAGCAGGAGGCGCTCCAGCTCGCGCTCCTCGGTCACGTCGCAGTCCTCCGATTCGAGCGACGGGGGCGCCCGGGGGCGGGACGGCGGGCTCTCGGTCCGAGACGAGCAGAGGAAGAGGAAGGAGATGCTGAAGGCCCTGGAGACGCCTGAGGAGAAGAGGGCCAGGCGGCTGGCCAAGAAGGAGGCCAAGGAGAGGAAGAAGAGGGAGAAGATGGGCTGGAGCGAAGAGTACATGGGCTACACCAACGCCGACAACCCCTTCGGGGACAACAACCTGCTGGGCACCTTCAAGTGGCAGAAGGTAAGCGAGGCGGCAGTCCTGGGTCAAATGCGCATTTGTTTTGGATCCAAATACTTTTCTGCGCTCTGTTGATCTTGCCTGGTGTAATTGAGCCTGCCGCAATGTGACCAGAAGGCGGTGTTTGCACTTTTTGAGAGTATTTCATTGGTTCCAAATACGCCAGACAAGATCAGTAAAGCGTGGAAAAGTGTTTGAATCCAAAACAAATGCGTATTTGACCCAGGTCTGAGAGACGGGAGAGGAAACAGGTCACGTTTATACAGCACTTTCAATGTCACTGATCTCATTTCACTGCATCCGGCTGCTGTTTACCCACAACCATACTGCACATAGTGTCCTGGTTAACGCGTTTGAGCACAACGCAAGAGGTTTCTAGTGCCTCTGATTTCTCGACATTCTTGGACTGTATGTCTGACTTGCTGCGATGTCAGCCTGTGTTTAATAGATTTGAGCATTTCAAAACTGTGTCCCCTCAGAACTTTAGCTTGCTCTGCACTCAGATGGGGAAATGTTGAATAAATACCGAATGACTTTGTAAATTAAGATTAAAATGGAGAGAAGCACCACTATCAGGGCTCTACGTTGACATTTTTTTTGAAGGAGCACAAGTTGAAAAAAAAATTAGGAACACACTAATGAAGCCCAATTAGTAGATTGTGCCCCCAAATGATTTTTCCAGTCAGCGCCCATCGATTTTCAGGATCAAATGCCCCTGAACCCGGCACAGCGTAGAGCCCTGGCTGCACAGTGCAGGTTGACTGACAGCCTGTGTGTGTGTGTGACGCTCGTTCGACAGGCCCTGGAGAAGAAGGGGATCGGGCACCTGGGAGAGAAGGACCTGAAGGAGAGGAACAAGCGCATCCAGGAGGAGAACCGCAGGGAGCTGCAGAAGGTGAGGCCGCCGCCCGTCCCGCCGCCGAGGCTTTTCATGCGGAGATTCCGTTTGTCCGTTTTTCAAACGCGCAGCGAAGCCCTCGAGCGGACAGCCTGTCCGTGAGGGAGACATTACTTCCTGTAGACTGACGTTTTCTTGCTGACTCAAGTCTCCGGCGTCTGCTGGGCTGCAGCTCAAGCCCTGGTGCGTTTGGGGTTGAGTCCTGGTGCATTTGGGGTTGAGTCCTGGCGCGTTTGGGGTCGAGTCCTGGCGCGTTTGGGGTCGAGTCCTGGCGCGTTTGGGGTCGAGTCCTGGCGCGTTTGGGGTCGAGTCCTGGTGCGTTTTGGGACCAGCCTGATCGCTTTTGGTCGATGTCCTAGTGCGTTTGGGGTCGATTCCTGGCAGCTTTGGGGTCGAGTCCTGCGCTGGGGTTGATCCTGTGGTTTGGGGTTGAGTCACTGGCCCTGGGGTCGAGTCCTGGAGAGGCTTGGGGGACGCGTCCGGGGCCGCTTGGGGTCGAGTCCTGCGCTTGGGGTCGAGTCCGGTGCGTTTTCGGTCGAGTCCTGGTGCGCTTTGGGTCGAGCCTGGTGCATTTCTGGTCAGTCGGGACGTTCTTGGTGCTCAGTCCTGGCGTTTTGGGGCTGAGTCCCTGGTGGTTTGGGTTGAGTACTGGCGCGTTGGGGTTGATCCTGGCGCTTGGGTATTGGGCCGTTTGGGGTGAGTCCTGGCGCGTTTGGGGTTGAGTCCGGGCGTTTGGGCTGAGTCCTGGGTGTTTGGGGTCGAGTCCTGGTGCGTTTGGGGTCGAGTCCTGGCGCGTTTGGGGTCGAGTCCTGGCGCGTTTGGGGTTGAGTCCTGGTGCGTTTTTGGGTTGAGTCCTGGTGCGTTTTGGGGTTGAGTACTGGCGCGTTTGGGGTTGAGTCCTGGCGCGTTTGGGGTTGAGTCCTGGTGCGTTTTGGGGTTGAGTCCTGGCGCGTTTGGCGGTGTGTTTAGCGACGCTTCTTGCCGCCTCGCAGGTGAAGCAGCTGCGGCTGGAGAGGGAGAGGGAGAAGGCCATGAGGGAGCAGGAGCTGGAGATGCTGCAGAGGGAGAAGGAGGCGGAGCATTTCAAAACATGGGCGGAGCAAGAGGACAACTTTCACCTGCACCAGGCCAAACTGCGGTGAGTACAGTCACACACACACACACACGCCTGCACCAGGCCAAACTGCGGTGAGTACAGTCACACACACACACACACACGCCTGCACCAGGCCAAACTGCGGTGAGTACAGTCACACACACACACACACACACACCTGCACCAGGCCAAACTGCGGTGAGTACAGTCAAAACACACACCACACAGAGCCAACTGCGTGAGTAGCCATAGCGGTGAGTACAGTCACACACACACACACACACACACACACCTGCACCAGGCCAAACTGCGGTGAGTACAGTCACACACACCTGCACCAGGCCAAACTGTGGTGAGTACAGACACACACACCACCTGCACCAGGCCAAACTGCGGTGAGTACAGTCACACACACCTGCACCAGGCCAAACTGCAGTGAGTACACACACACACACACACACCTGCACCAGGCCAAACTGCGGTGAGTACAGTCACACACACACACACACACACACACACACACACCTGCACCAGGCCAAACTGCGGTGAGTACAGTCACACACACACACACACACCTGCACCAGGCCATACGGCGGTGAGTACAGTCACACACACCTGCACCAGGCCATACGGCGGTGAGTACACACACACACACACACACACACACCAAACTGCCCGGCCTGTGCTGAGGGTCTGACGGGGCCCCTGGCTGTGCCTGCAGGTCTAAGATCCGCATCCGGGACGGGCGCGCCAAGCCCATCGACCTGCTGGCCAAGTACATCAGCGCCGAGGACGACGACCTGGCCGTGGAGATGCACGAGCCCTACACCTTCCTCAACGGCCTGACCGTCACCGACATGGACGACCTGCTGGAGGACATCAAGGTGTGTGCGTCTGTGCGTGTGTGTGTGTGTGTGTGTGTGTCGTGTGTGCATTATGTGTATGCGCTGTGTGTGTGTGCATGTGTGTGCGTGTGCGGTGCTGTACCTGTAGTGTGTGGTGCGTGGTGTGTGCATATATGTGTATGTGTGTGTGCGTGTGTTTGAGTAGTGTCATGTGTGGGCGCGTGTCCCTGGCTAGCTGTCTGTGCCAGATCTACCTGGAGTGGCGTCTGTGAGACGTGGCTTCTGTGGTGACATGTCATGTGGTGCGTGCGCGTGTGCGAGGCAAGCGCTGCTGAGCTCCGCCTGTCCTGCGAAATGGGCCAAGGGTCTAGGGCCCCCAGCGGTCAGCAGTGCAAGCTAGGGCGAAACCGTGGCGACGTGTTGCTGGGGCAGCGGGGTTTGTTGCTAGGGTGACAGAATATTGTTAATTTGGCCATGTGGTATGAGTTTTTTTTTTTTTGTTTCTTATGAAGCGTCCCCAAAAATATGTGGGACGTGTGGAATAAAAAAAAACGTTTGCCGGACACTTGAAGAATGTCCACAAAAACAGATGCGAGGTCCTGAAAAGCTGCATAAAGGAAGCTGCGGCTTTCGGCAGGAAGATCTGGCCCCTGAGCCTTCGCGTAAACGCAGCCGAGCGGTCGCGCGGTCACGGTTTCAAAGAGAAACTGAAACGAGGAACCGAACGCCTCTCCTGAGACACGTCGGCGACCCTTGAACTCGCTCTTGAACTCGCTCTTGGAGGCGACATGGCTCAGGAGGTGAGAGCGGTTGTCTGGCAGTCGGAGGGTTGCCGGTTCGATCCCCCGTCCTGGGGCGTGTCGAAGTGTCCCTGAGCAGGACACCTGACCCCCTAACTGCTCTGGCGAATGAGAGGCATCAGTTGTAAAGCGCTTTGGATAAAAGCGCTATATAAATGCAGCCCATTTACCAGTCCATATCACACAGGTCACGTGATTGTGATTTACCATTTACCATGAATGGCGCGGCGTCTCTTCCAGGGGACCGGCGCGAGGGCATCAACACCTCGGTGAGCACCGACGTGCAGACCGTATTCAAGGGCAAGACGTACAGCCAGCTGCAGGCCATGCACCTGAGCATCGAGACCAAGATCCGCGCCGGGGGCTCCAACCTGGACATCGGCTACTGGGAGAGCCTGCTGCAGCAGGTGCGGGTCTACATGGCCCGAGCGCGGTCAGTACCTCCGCCCCCCCAAACCCTCACCCCCCGAACCCCCGGTACGCTCCCCACATTCTCTACGCTGGGTCAAATAAGTTTTTAAAAAATAATTTAACATTTCACGGACGTCTAAAGTTACAAAAGAGGTCACAATGCTTTTGTGGAGCCCTGACAACCCCCCCCCCCCCCCGAAAAAAGAATGCAATCGAGCAATAAAATAAGTAAGACTTGTATACTGAATATCAGTAGACATAAGTGCTTCTTTTAAAAATAGTCTGTAATCTGCTGGAATTGAACACGTTTTGAATTACATTTGAATTTAGCAGACATCTTATCCAGAGTGACTTGCATAACTTTCTAGAATCAATGTAACCGCTTCACAGTATCCATTTGTAAAATTCTGCTTCGGCACAGGAGCAGTGTCCTACCTGTGAATCGAACCTGCTAGCTTTAGGTTACAAGCCCAGTTCCCTGCCCATTACACCACAGTCATACCCCATTTAAAATTAAGGACCTAGGCGTACTTCTCCCTGTGTTTTTTGGTCACCTGCGAACACCCACCTCTGGACTCAAACCCGGGTACCTCCCAAGGTCAGGTGAAGTGGAGGAAGTGCAAGCTGCTCCTGGGACACTGTTTTAACGGTTGTGGCGTTTCTTCCTCCTCACACCCCCCCCCCCCCAGGTTGAGGGAGAGACACCAGGACGTCCTGCGGCAGAAGCTGTACAAGCTGAAGCAGGAGCAGGGGGTGGAGAGCGAGCCCCTCTTCCCCATCATCAAGGAGGAGCCGGAAGCCGAGGAGCCTGTGTGAGTGACCCCCACCCCCCACCCCATGGTTGTGTTTCCATGGAGAAGTCAAAAGGCTGTTCCTCTTCTGAGGTTGGAGATGACCCCCCCCCCCCCCCCTTTCTCTTCCTCTATAGTACCGCTGCAGAGGAAGCGGACGCTGAGGAAGCAGGACCCTCCTCCTCCTCACCTGGTGGGGCCGCCCAGGGGCAGAAGGAGGAAGGCGAGGGAGGGAAGGGCGAGGAAGGAGAGAAGGGCGAGGATGAGGAGGAGGGCGGCGAGGCCGAAGGGGCGGAGGCGGTGCTGACGGAGGAGGACCTGATCCAGCAGAGCCAGGCGGAGTACGACTCGGGCCGGTACAGCCCGCGCCTGCTCCTGCCCTCCGACCTGCCCCTGGACACCCACACCATCGACCCCGAGGAGGACCGCACCCGGGTGCACCTGGCCCGCCGGCAGATGCAGGTCACGGGTGAGTCGCTGTGCGGTCCGCGGTCCGCACGCCACACCCTACACCCACGGCAAACACATCCCACATACTCCCATTCCAATTTGGAAACCCTCCCTGGGAAATTTCAACATTACATTACTCACCAAAATATGCAAAAAATAGAGTGAATCTCTAATTGAGTTGACACATCACTGCAGGATTGGTGTTATAAAAGGTTATATTTAACCCAATGTCTGGCACACATAAGACACACTTACGTAAGTGTCTCACCCGGTTCTGGGTGAAGGGTTCGATGATTGACGCCACCAAGGTTTTCCCCAAACGGTGAACAGATTCATTTACAGTGGTGCAGTGATAATTAGTGCTAGTTTCAAAACACTGGCATAAAGACACATACACACACTTAGCCTGCTATACTGGACGAAAACTGACAACGAAACTGACAAAATAACAAACCAGTAGCGTAAAGCTAACAAGTGTGTGAAATAAGTCCACTTTTTAACCCTTTAAGGTGCAAGATCACATGTGATTACATTCTTAACTGAACATTCTAACGCTGATGTCACAATCACTGCTGGTGACTGAAAACAATACAGTTCTGGAACACTGACTTAGAGTTTTGAAAGAACATCCCAGAAAACCCACTCTCCACAGGGGTGGGATAAGCAGCGATGCCCGTCTGCTTGAGCGCACACACACACACACACACACACACACACACACACACACACGTGTCCCGTGACTCACCTTACCTGCGACCCGTTTCGCCCCCCGTCTCCCAGGCGACGCCAGCGAGAGCGCGGAGGACGCCTTCGTGCGGCGCGCGCGGGAGGGCATGGGCGGCGACGAGGCGCAGTTCAGCGTGGAGCTGCCGCTCACCGGCAAGATGTACCTGTGGGCCGACAAGTACCGGCCGCGCAAGCCGCGCTTCTTCAACCGCGTGCACACGGGCTTCGAGTGGAACAAGTACAACCAGACGCACTACGACTTCGACAACCCGCCGCCCAAGATCGTGCAGGGCTACAAGTTCAACATCTTCTACCCGGACCTGATCGACAAGCGCTCCACGCCGCAGTACTTCCTGGAGCCCAGCCCGGACAACCGCGACTTCGGCGTCCTGCGCTTCCACGCGGGGCCCCCCTACGAGGACATCGCCTTCAAGATCGTCAACCGCGAGTGGGAGTACTCGCACCGCCACGGCTTCCGCTGCCAGTTCGCCAACGGCATCTTCCAGCTGTGGTTCCACTTCAAGCGGTACCGCTACCGGCGGTGAGCGGGCCGAAGGCTGAGGGGGAAATGGAGGCGGAGCCTCGGGGGGATTCCAGGCCCCTCCCCCACCACAACCTTTGCTGAAGGGGGAAATGGTGGACTCCAGGCTCCTCCCATTCCAGCTTTTGACAGTTGGGGCTACTGGGGGATCCCAAGCCTCTCCCTCCCTGTATAGTATTTGTTGGGGGGGGGGGGCTGGCTGGCAGAATTAGGCCCCTCCCACCACAACCTTTACTGAAGGGGAATGGTGGTTTCCAGGCCCATCGCATTACAGCTTTGACTAGTGGGGGGCTGTTGGCCTCTTAAGCCCCTCCCACTACTAGTTTTATGGGTCTGGTGCTCAAATGTGATCACGCCATCTTGGCTCTTATCGGGTACCGTATGACCCCAGTTGTAAGGACCAACGCCATTTTGAACATGCTTAGAGAAGTAAATTACTGCAAAGCTATGTTTTCTTTTGTTCTAAAAACTCAGTTTTGTTTCTGTAAACTGTGTTTTTCTCCTGTTTGTGTTACTTTCTCTGACTTCTCTCTCTTTTTTAATGGTGCATTTATAGATGTTAAATAAACGGCTTTCCCTGCGTGGACTACTGGAACATCATTTTCTAGAAAGCAGAATTATCTTGCCATTTTTAAAATGTACTCCTCAGGGTACAGCCTAGATATATTCTTTACGCACAGTGTGAAAAGGAATGAGTTACCATTTGGTGCATCTCGGGAGCACTGGGCACTGCGAACGCATCTCCATGACGGGGGGGGGGGGGGGTCAAGGGTCAACGAGCCTGCAGATCACTCGGCAGAACGATAACATGCAAAACCGGTTGTCAGAGCAACGCTAGACAGGTAGCGTATCAAAGAATAACATTTTTATTCGTACAAAACAAACAAAGCAGTCGTGTCCAAAAACGGTACAAAATAACCGAACGGTGACACACAAAACTAAAACAAAAGCCTGTTTAACACTTTGTGACTATTTGAATATCTGCAGAACCACTTGAGGGAGTCCTCGCGTCTCTTCCTGGCCCAGGTTCGCCTGCGCAAACAGCCGCGTTGCGCAACGTTGCGCAACAGAGAAGCGGCCGTCTGCGAAACGCGCGTGCAGACAGCGACGCCCGCCTGGCTGGGGAGGAGTTCTGAAATGGGCTGTTGGGAAAGGAGACCCACGAAGCGCCAGGACTTGCGCTCGGAACATCTGGAAGCAAGCCTGCTCTTCCCAGAAATATTTTATATTAAAATTTTTTCTATTACATCGAGTGAATCACTGACTGGAAACCAACCGATACACAAATAATATGTTTTAATATTGAAAAACAAATGACCCTGCTCTGAGGATTACTTGTAGAAATTTGGAGATAAAAAATACTCTTAATCGTATTAAAGGTGTAAACAAAAGCTTTCATGCACAATGTTACTAATAACGAGTGGTCATAGCCAAGTGCACATTCTTATTCACAGCACTGACTGGTTGTTTAAAAAAAAAAACAAAAATAAAAAAACAGCTGCTCCCTATTTTTTGTCTCTCAGTCACACTTCTCCTTTGAAGCACAGCATGTGCTGCCCCCCACCACACACCCCACTATTTGCATCTGAAACATTTCCTGTTCTGCAGAGTCCTGCTTCATTTTTGTGTTTTTTTTTTCCGTTGAAAAATTAGGGCACACACTGACAACTGCAATACTACAAAATCTCCATAACAACATACCTCAGGTTTAACCCTTTGAGGAGTAGTCCGTTTTTTATTTCTTTCAAAATTTTAAGTCAGTGCTCTAGAACTCCATTTCAATTACTAGTAGGGACTGTTACCTCAGCATTAGAAGGTTTAGTTTAATGCTTTCGAATACCAGTAGCGATTGTGACATCAGCGTTAGAATGTCGTAGTTAAGAACATTCTAATCGTGTATTTGTGACCTCACACCTTAAAGGGTTAAGGCGCATTAACGCACATCTCTGAAGCACGCGTGGCCTGCTCAGTCTTGCCCACCAATTGTGTAACCCAGGCCAGGCTAGGCTAGGCTAGGCTAGTCCCATCAGGGAATATTTATCAGCAGTGCTGGAGCCAAGGGGGGGGGGGCCGGGGCGGGGACGACGACAGCACAGCCCGAGGAGAACTGGGCTCAAACACAAGAGCGGTAAATCATTTACTGCCCTTAGCAGAGACAGCGCATTTACCCGAAAACCTGTTCCCTTTATTCCCCCCCCCCCACCCCAATACTGAGAGTCCCCTCCTGAGTGCTTCAGAATAAGGTCTTGGCAGCAGTGGCATACAAGGCGGGGGGGGGGGGCACCACCATCCCCCCCAACATTAGAATTAGGGGGAAAAAAACCTCCGCTCTTATAATTAGGATTTTAGCTAAAGGACTTAAAACTTAAAAAGCACAATGTAGCCCCCCCCCCAAAATGTCCACAAATAAAAAAACCATAGAAAAAAAAATGCCATGTCATTTGAGTCCCCAATAGAAACATTAAAAACACAACAATTCAGACCAACACAAACTTGGCTCAATTCAAATATGCATAGAGTGGTATGAAAAGAAACTAACAAAAATCACTTTCATATAAAAAAAATAACATTGCAATTAAAAAAATAACAAAATTGGAGAAATTGTTTCACAAGACTTGCACAGAAACCATTCAAGGCAATTATTTTACTTTTAACTAGAATATTCTGCCCCAGTGAAACACCCCCTTTTCTGAGAGTTCCAGCTCTCCACACATCACTCTTCATCTGCCCACCCTGCCCACCCCCACCCTCCACCTCTTCCAATCCCCCATCACACTCTGTCCAAAATCTTCCCCTTACCCAACACACCCCCTTCCTCCCTACCCTGCCCCACCCCCCATCCCTCCACCTCTTCCAAATCCCCCCAACAGTGTGCCAAAGCGCACTCTGTTCGTGCCTGCGGAAAGACCTGCTTCCCAACTCTACTCCCCAGTTTCCTTGAGCAGACTTTCAGCAGTGATTTCTTCTCCCCACAAAAAACTTGACGTTGTTCGCCGTTAAATCTGAATTAATGAGCCGAATCTCGCTCTCCGCCGTGACCTCAAGAGCGCCACCAACTGTTCGGTCGCCTGGGCTACGCACAGCCAGAGGAGAAATCCTGGCGTTCCTCCTCTTTCCGTTCTTCCTGTTCCAGGGGTCAGCGTGTGCAGAGGACCGGTGTTCTGGCTGTTTCAGGGGTCAGCGTGTGCAGAGGACCGGTGTTCTGGCTGTTTCAGGGGCCAGCGCCGCTGCAGTTTGAAACGGGTGCGCTGCATAACACTCTAAACCGTCCAGAAATGATGGCTGGTGGGGTGGGGTGGGGGGGGGGCTGTCACACCCACAGAATCTTAAAAAAAAAAAGAAAATTTGCTGCCTTTTATCAGCAAGTAGAGTCCACCTGAGACAGGTGCGCTACCAAAAAAACCCAAAAATACCGTTCCGTGCCCCACAGAACTAAGGGAGGGGTTACCATGGAAGCAACCGATTACAGGTGGGTTGAGCCTAATGCGGTCAAAATTCCGAGCCTGCCACACCAACAGCCTTCCTTCTTTTGTCTTTCTTTTTTTTAAAATTTATTATTACAATATCGTTTTTTTTTTTTTTTTTTAGAAATGTGGCATCTGTGGTGGAAGTGGGATGAAGACCACACTCCCACGTCCGAGGGTCACGTGCACGCGCACGCCGCCCCAGTCCCGCTGCGTCCCGCGCGGTCAGATCTCCGACTCGTCGTCGATGTACTGGAAGGTATCCACGGCGACCTTGGGCGAGGGCGTGCCCTCCCCGTTGCTGGCGGCGAGGGTCAGCCGGTTGTTGTGGGCGTTGTAGTTCGTCACGGACATCAGCGGCTTCTCCTCCACGCAGTTCCTCGCTGGGTCGGGGGCGGGGGCGGGGGCGGGGGCGGGGGCGGGCCCCTGGTCGCCCCCTCCGCCCGTCCCACACGGAAGGGGCAGGTGGCCCTGGCGCAGGTTCCACACCAACAGGCCCGCCAGGAGGAGGGCGAGCACGGCGACCGAAACCTGCAGGGGTACCAGCGAGCCCCCCTGCACCTGCGCCTCCACGCGGGGCGTGGTCTCCCCCCCGGCCCCCGGGGCCAGCCGGTACTCTGCCTCCGTCCGGTTGTACTGCCGACCTTTGACCCTCTCCTCGGACAGGCAGGTGTAGGTGCCGGCGTCGGCGGGCGTGGCCTCCAGGACCATCAGCCCCTCCCCGTGGGCGGAGTACCTGGGGGAGGGGGGCAGCGGCCGGCCGGACAGGTGCCAGCGCACCCGCGCCCGGTTGGACCGGGGCCGGCACGGCAGGTTGATGTTGCTCCCCGGGACCAGCGACACGTTCGCCCTCACTGGGGAACCAACGAGAGCGAGAACCGGCTCACAGAACGTTCAGCTCAAACACGCAGAGAGCGAGCGATTCGGTCACACTGCCCACCGCCTACATCTCAGACTGTAAGCCCGGAGCGCCGCTCTGCCTGCTGGGATTTGATGTTTTCCTGCGCTCACGCGGTTAAATTTAAGTCACCGCTTGGCCAATGAGTCTGCACATGCTCGTTTCCAAGGCCTAAACTGACTGAATATGAGGAAAGTTTGAAACCCTTGGGTCTAGAGCAGAGGTGGCCAACCCTGGTCCTGGAGAGCTGCAGGGTCTGCTGGCTTTCTGTCGTTCCTCTGCACTTAAAACAGTGCATTACACAGTTAACTCACCTCGCCTGGTTTCCTGGGTCTATAGTGCTTGTGGTATCTAAATTAAAAACGAAAACCAGCAGACCCTGCGGCGCCCCAGCACCAGGGCTGGCCGCTGGTTGGCGGTCAGGATCCACAGTGGCTGCAGGGTCTTTTTTTAAACCTCATACACTGCACTTATCACCTAGCAACCAACCAGGCCTTGAGGTTGAGCGAGGTCCCTTGTTGCAAACGGTTTCTAGAACTGTCACAAGCGTGCTCTTGGGACACCAGGACACACGAGGCACACAGGCCCATCGGGGATGCTCATGCACACACTGGGTGAAACGCGGACAGAGAACGCCGCCCCTGTGGGCGTACAACAACTTTTAGATTCCTGCGGTCCCTTCTCTATCGGTTACCCCCTCTGCCTTCTACCTGTCTGAATGACTACCTTCAAATGCAGACTAAAGACTCATCTCTTCAGGCTGCACCTCTGCCCACCCCTCCCTAGCCTATAGTTTAGCTCAATGTACCTAGTTAGGCTAATACGATCACGTTAGTTTTATTTGGCAGGATTGTTTTTGTCTGATTCTGATTAGGCAAATGTGATTTCAATGCTAGTTTGTACTTGGCAGGATTGTTTGTTTGTTTGCTGAACAGGTTACCCTACAGGGTTGGAGTCCTGATCTATGTGGTCACTTCTGGCACTACGATCTTTACTTCACTCTAGTGTGTTTCATTTGCACATCTGCACCTTGAACTAATGCACTTGTTGTAAGTCGCTCTGGATAAGAGCGTCTGCTAAATTCCTGTAATGTAATAAAGGAAAAGAGATAGAAAAGGAACGAGTGTGGACTCTCTTCTCTCTCTTCCCAATAATCATTATTGCGCATGAGAACCCCTCTGGCATGCAGCACATATTTAATAAATGAGTGTTTCTGCCAGTAGTGTGGCGCTGAGACCGTGCAGCGTACCCGGGTCTGGAGCAGAATTCGGACAGAGAGACGCGTCACCGTCTGCCACGTTCTGGATGAGGTCTCTGTGGGACAGGAGAGAAAGCAAGTTAACCCCAGCACTGCCAGGATGCTTCCTAAAATTAGCACTTTTTAACCCAACAGTATCTATGCAAAGGCGAACCCTCAGGTTAGGACAAAACCCAGGACAAAATGCACCTTTAAAAATACACAGCTTGTCTGAGCGATTGCATGCAGCGTGCTACTGCTGTAACAACTGTCATGAGAAATTAAAAGCCAGCCATTTAGCAATAAGGCACTCAATAAAGAACAGAATAACATAATTTCTCCCCAGGGGAACTTCAGGTACATACATGTCCTAATGATGTTAACCGAAGTACAGGTTATTTTCAGAAACATCATCAGTACTTGGACTGTACTGATGCTATTGAAAAGATACAAGTACATTTTTAAATCGTGATGTAAATGTAGCGTCGCAGACAGAGCGCAGGCATGGGAGGACTGCGGGAGTGTTTTTGGGTAGCGTACCCGCTCCGGGGCGAGCCCAGGCCGGACAGGGCCACGCAGCGGGACGAGGGGGGGTCCCAGGCGCAGTACGGGTCCCGGGACAGTACGCAGTCCAGGCAGGAGGCGTGGCGCCCGCACTCACTGAGTGGCATCTGCACCACCCCCGAATCTGCCCCCGCGTACAGCAGACCCTGCGGAGACGCCTACACACACGCACGCACGCACGCACGCGCACACACACACACACACACACGCACGCACGCACGCACGCACGTACGCGCACACACACACACACACACACACACACACACACACACACACACACGCACACACACACACACACGCACGCACGCACGCACACACGCGCACACACACGCACGCACGCACGCGCACAACACACACACACACACACACACACGCACGCACGCACGCACACACGCGCACACACACGCACGCACGCACGCGCACACACACACACACACACACACACACGCACGCACGCACGCGCACACACACACACGCACACACAAAACCATATAAAATACAACTGCAAACACCTACGCACACACACACACACAAGCAAATATAATACACCTACACAAAACCACATAAAATACACCTACACACACAAACACAACTATATAAAATACACAGGAACACACACACACAACCAAATACCCAGGCGCACACACATGAATGCACACCATATATGCAAAAGTGCATACACACACAAAACACACATACACACGTTTAAACACGCACTCGGTTGAACAGACCCACACATACAGCACACATCTTTTTTTTTTTTTTCTTCTTTTTTTTTTCGAACAATGCGTTCCAAACACAGCGTGGGGCTTTGTGACATCATAATGGCGGAACGTTCGCTCTGCAACAATCGTCCGCACAAACATGCAGCTGAAAGAGCACAGTGAAGCAGGTGCGAGACAGAATGGGCCAGAGACATCTGGCACATCACCACGGGCACCCAGCATGCACAGAAAAGGGCTTTTTTTAAAAAAAAATTTTTTTTAAACCAACTGTTAACTGTAGAGAGGGGAAAAAAACGCTCAGTGTAATAAATCTATTCTTGGAACTCGAAAAGAATGCTCTCTGTAGACCTCCGCCAAGGCACAACAACCTCCCCGCGCATGAATGCGCACAGCAAATGTCGTTTGGCCTGATGGTGGCGCTACAGGAAAGGTCAGTGGGTCACCAAAATCAGCAGGTTTTTTCATCCAGGGGACATGCATGTGCACAGCAAATTTCACTGCAATCTGGCAATTACTTTTCGAGATCTGTCAATCACAACTCGAAAGTTCGGCCTGATGGTGGCGCTAGAGGAAAGGCCGGGGGGGGCACCAGAATCAATAGGTTTCTTCCTTGGAGGAACATGAACATGAACGCCAAATTAACTTGCAATCTGGCAAGTACTTTTCCAAATATGTCTGTCCTGGACGAATGGGAGATGGACAGACGTCAGACGTAAGAAAAAAAAAAATGTAAAAAAAACCTTCAATAACACACACCCCGCAAAAATCTCCAGGCTAGTGCAAAGTACAAAAATGCTTAATAAACTATCAAACACATCCTGGTCTCTCATTTGACACTGCAGGGAACTTTGCCTGAAGAAAACCTACCGGTCGAAAGTTCTAGGTTATAGAGTAATTTCCTGGGTAGACTCCTCCTGTACGTTTCAATGTTTCGTTCTTGAGTGTAATGAACACAGCTGCCACCCTGAAGCCATGTACCTTATGTCAATGAACCTTTATCATTTTTGGATTGTTTTAAATCCACTGTATCAGCACAGGCAAAGGTTTGTACCAACGCTAGAGCATTCATGGGTGGCCAAGCCTTGATACCAACAAAGGTATCACAAGGAAAAGATAAGCTCATTTTATTTGTACAAGCCACTGCACTCACGGCTGGATTGATTTTCACAGTGAAGTTGTTTAGCCCATTTTCAGACAGGCACTCTGGACAGCCACACCCCGGGGTCCTGTCAAAGCCTGTGGCGGCGGTGCCTACCTTGCCGGAGGAGAGACGGAGGATCTTGATTGGTTCTGGAGCCTGGAAGAGCTGCACCTCCTCGATGACGACCATCTCTCCGCCATAGTTCACAGCTTTGTGCAGAAATCCGTTCTCTGTGGGAGGGGAAAACGGTGCTCACTACTGAGCTCTCCCTCCACCGTCACCTCCCCCGACCTCCTGTTCCTCCTCCTCCCACCTCCTGCTCCTATCCAACCCCTTTCCAATGCCCCTCCCTACCTTCACCTCCTCCCACCTTCTGTTCCTCCTCCTCCCCCCTCCTGGTCCTCCCCCTCCCCCCTTCCTACACCCCTTCCATGGTTCTTTGAAAAAAAATGGTGCTTTTGAAAAAAAAAAAACAAGTGATGAATGACCGAACAGTTTGGTTGTGGCAAAGAAGGGCTTTGGAGGAAACAACAAAGAGGAAATTTTCTTTGAGATTGTTTTGGGGGGGGGGGGTGGAGACACTAACACTACCCCCCCAAAGAACATGATAACATTGTGGGAACCGTTTGATATTTCCCAAAAGTTGGGAGGGACGCGGGTGTGTCCCCCTGTCTCCCCAGAGATCTACATTCATGGTTGTGTTGAACTGCAAAAAAAAAAACCTCACTTGCACCTGCAACGTCACAGGTTTGAAAATCAGGAGTTGCTCTCCTGTACCTTCAGCCCAGGTGTGTAAACCTGATCATAACCTGATGTCACCGGGGGCAAAGGCAGGAAGAAGGCGTAAGGTAAGAAGGCGGTTCTTTTTACCCGTCCCGATGAACATGACGTTGTAGGTCCTCCCGTCCAGCGCCTCCACGCGGTCCACCACGATGCGGGTGAACTTGGCCCCCCTCTCCACCAGCTGCGGGCCGCCGCCCAGGGGCTCGACCGCCTGGTCCATCAGCGGCTGGTCCTGAACGAAGCGCAGCGTCTTGTCCGGCAGGTCCAGCGAGCGCTTCACGCCGAGGGCCCTCGCCGCGTCGTCGATGCACTGCGTCGCGGGTCGAGAAACGACACACCCCCCCCCAGTCACACTTCCGCGCGAGCGGTGGTCCCCGGGCACCCCGTAGAAAGGGGAACTCGGCTCCACCCAAAAAAAAACTGCCTCGTTTGATATGTTGGGCCTGCAGCCTCAAAAATAATTTATCAACCCAACTCCCAATCCCAATGTGGTCACGCATTATTATTTCAGGAAAGATGTGCAAAGCCCCACCCCCAAACAATGATGTCATCAGCGGGTAACTCCTCTCCCTTCCTCCCATTGTACGGAACGGATTCAGGAAGTGAGGAGGAGCCTGCTGACCGGACAGACGGAAATCAGAACAAGACTCCAAGATCTCCCAATATTCCGCTCAATTATATTGACTTCGGAGAGAAAACAACGTGCTCTGTCACCATGACGCGACCTTAAACGACCTTAAATGATAGGAGGAGGACACGAGCGAGTGCCCCCTTAATTAAATACACTGTTAAATGTGGCCGGGGCTTTTACAAAAAACAAAATAAAAAATAAAAAAATTAAAAAGATTTAAGCCGAACTAGGTGGAACGGGTCAGTTAGTCAGAAGCAAGCGAGCACCAAGTCAGTTACCTTATAAGGCCTGTTTCTCTAGCACTTTGCTATTTCCAAGGGAACCATAAACAAATATCTTTATCTACAGCCTCCTTTTTGGTGAGAATATTAGTCATGAGAAGGAGAGAGAGGAAGCAGACCAGCCACAACAACCACAGCACGTCCCCTGAGCCTGATCTGAGAGACAGAGGGCTGGGACAGCTGAAGCGTTGCTCAAGCTGTTAACTGGTAATTCACTGTTTGTCGACTCAATGTTGATTCTGGATTGACAGCTACCGTCTTTTGTGCGAAAGAGGTGGACCCCTGTTCAGCATCACGCAACTCAGCAACACGGGACCACAAGACAGCTGCGGCGTGAATTTTGGAACCCTTTTCCGTGACCACAGGTCATTCCGTGTTCCGTTCGTGCCTCCTGTGACATCACAGTACCGGCTGCAGAGGGTAACCGTGGCGACGACTCACCGCTCCGGGCCTGGGCTCGGGCAGGTCCTCGCTGTACATGACCCACTTGACGAAGGAGGTCGCCACGGTGACCGGCGTCTTGAACTTCCCGTGGGAGAAGACGTCCCCGATTTCGAACACGCTGTAGGCGCACACTGCGGAATGGCCCACAGGACCCCTACCACAAATAAACAAATACATTTATTTAATTTATAAAAACCCCAGTAACTGTTAACGACATGCTACACATACTCTCAAGACGTTCTACTTACTACTGTCTCGATCGAAGACCATGATTAGTCCCAGGTGACACTTTAGCAATGCCCAGAATCTCCCCCTCACCCTTTCACTGTAAAGAGGTCCTGTGCTGACTAATTCACGATCAACTTACTCATGAATAATTCTGGATTATGTTCAGTTCGTATTTTTAAATGCTGAAGTATTGTTATTACTGTTCTCACATTATCATTGTCATCGTCAGCTGTAGCTACAGTAGTAGTAGCAGCAGCAGTGTTTACTGACACACACACACGCAGTGAGAGAGGCCAGTTTTAACGCAGCAGCGCACCACCGCGGGCTACAGAAGGTTCTAGAAGGCGAGCGAGCTCACTCCTGCGGGGTGAAGACGGCGTAGAAGACGCTGTCCCGCCAGTTTTCGTGCCTCAGCAGGAAGACGTCCTGGACCACGTGGGGCAGCCGGGAGTCCAGGACGGGGCAGTCCAGCCGGGCCTTCAGAAACGAGGTCCACTTCTTCTGCAGGGTCCGCAGGCCGCCGACGTCGCCCTGCCGTTTCCAAAACACGAGGACGCTTTACGACGTGAGCGGGTCGCTCAGACAATGCGCCCTGTCCTTTCAGCTAATGCTCAGGAGTAGTTCACAATCGGTCCAAGCAGTCAAGGACCCTGGTCCTGGAGAGCCACGGGGTTTTGGCTAGTTTTTGCTTTTACCGTTAAAATCAGAAACTAGTTCTGGCCCATGAAAGCAGGTGAGAGGCGTGGATCTGTGCAACAAGCTGCTCTAACCCTTTGGAAAAAGTAGGATTCTTGGAATGTTTTTTTTTTTCTTCTTCTTTCAATAAAGTCAGTGTTCTAGAACTCTGTTGCTTTTAATAACCAGCAGTGATTGTGACATCAGCATTAGCTTCAGAGGCCCAATCAACACTCCCATCAGCTCTGACACAGCGTTGCCCCCCCTGACACACGGTTTTGTCCACTACATTCACACTTATTTATTTAGCGGACGCGTTTAACCCAAAGCGACGAACAAAAGCACATATCACGGTCATTGGAACAACTGCAAACTACAGCTGTTGTTTCATCTCTCCCAAACTCTGTTTTTTTTTATTTTTGTTTTTTGTTTTGTTACAGTAGCGTGTGCCTGAGCCAGCGGGGGGCACCTTGCAGACCCGCGCCACGCGGGACACCGTCAGCTTGCTGTAGGAGTCGAACTCCACGGCGCTCTCGCTGAAGAACAGGTACACCTTGTCGTCGTCCCCGTCGGCGCTGCCCACGCTCTCCGGGACGTGGTACATGGAGACGAAGCTGGGCTCTGGAACCACGGCAACGCACCCCACCCCCAACAAAAAAAATATCACTCACACTTCAGTAAACACGCGTCATTTTTAACTCCATGGAAGGTGCTGAATTTTCAGTTGAATTGAATTTTCAAAAAAATTTCTAATCAGTTTTTATCCTCTTTCTTCCTTTTCCTTCCTAATTTGGAGAGCATACATTGTGTTTGTTCTCTCGGACTATAAAGACAGCCAATCACACAGGCGTCTTGTGGGGTCAAAGGTTACAGCCATCTCTGACAAGGTCAGGACGTGACCTCACAAGCTGTGCCAACATAAGTGTAATATTTGTACAGGGGAGGAAGCCGGGGGGGGGGCAAAGATCCCATTGTTTTAAACTTGGCTACCTGAATCGAAAAAATGTAGTGTAGTTAAACATTAAAAACATAGCCATTCCAACAATGCACAGGAGAAATGATTCACAGGATTGAGAGAGTGGGAAAGAGGAAGAGCGTGTGAGTGAGAGCAGGAAAGAGCGAGAGAGAGAGAGGGGGAGAGGGAGAGAGAGAGAGAGGGGGGAGAGGGGGAGAGAGAGAGAGAGAGAGAGGGAGAGAGAGATAGAGAGAGAGAGGGAGGGGGGGAGGGAGAGAGAGAGGGAGAGAGATAGAGAGAGAGAGGGAGAGAGAGAGAGATAGAGAGAGAGGGAGAGAGAGGAGAGGAGAGCGGAGAGGAAGAGCAGAGTTGAGAGGGGACGAGGAGGTGAGGCCGATCACAGGGTGAGCCAGGAGTGATGGAGGGGCGGAGACAGAGCCGCGAAAAGACAGCCGGAACAGCAACACCGCGAAAGAGCGCAGGGAGGCAGTGGTAAGGGAAGAGGGGAGGATGGCCTTGTAACCTAAAGGTCACAGGTTCGATTCCCGGGTAGGACACTGCCGCTGTACACTTGAGCAAGGTACTTAACCCACATTTCTGCAGTACATATCCAGCCGTATAAATCCATGTAAATGGCATGTAAAAATTTTTTGTAAGTCGCTCTGGATACCTTGCTCGAGGGTACAGCAGCACTGTCTGCTAAATGCCTGTAATGTAATGTAATGCAATGCAAACAGCATCTAAAGCTGCCTCCAGTTCCCAGGTTAAATTACATTAAAGTATGACATTTCTCTGACCGACACACGCACTGACACACGTGCGTGCACACGCTCACGCCGCACCCGCGCACACAGACGCGACACCAGGCACCTGCGATGACTCATCCAGGTGAGCCGCGTTGCGGTGGAGGACTGAAACTCCATCCCATAATGAGCTCGGTGACTCAACGCCGCCGGAAAGGCAAATCAGTCTTACATCATCAAGACAAATCAGTCACACAGGATGGATGGCCCCGCCCACACAGTCTCAGCACTGAACCCAACGCTGCTGTTCACAATTCCGCCTTTGCCAGTATTCAATCCAACCCTACTCAACAGCCCCCCCCCCGCCCCCACCATCAGATACTCTGTCATTAAACAGAGACGAACAGCTTCCTCTCCCCTACTCGGTATATGAAACACATTGCACAGATCCCACATTACATTACATTACATAACATTACAGGCATTTAGCAGACGCTCTTATCCAGAGCGACTTACACAACTTTTTTACATAGCATTTTACATTGTATCCATTTATACAGCTGGATATAATACTGAAGCAATGCAGGTTAAGTACCTTGCTCAAGGGTACAACGGCAGTTGTCCTTACCCGGGAATCGAACCTGCGACCTTTCGGTTACAAGCCCAGTTTTTACCCACTGTGCTACACTCCGTCCCACCACCCCAGGGCACCGACGCCCTCTCTGAAAGGTACCAGAGACGGCTGAGAGTTCTCATTAAGTGAACGGCTTCAGTGTGGAATCCCGTAGCAGCAGCGGCAGCCGGATCGGCCTGGTCTTACCCTCACCCCACAAATTATTTTAAAAACGTTTTTTTTTTTACCGTCACGTCTTATCGTTTTGCGCTAAACTAAACTGATGTAAAAAAAAATAAACGAATTACAAAAAAAACGAAATATTAAATGAAGGTGAAACGTACCGACCATGACGGAGGAGTACCTCTGGAGGGGGTCGAACGGGCACTTCCCCTTCCCGTCCTCCTTGGCCAGGTCCAGCTTCAGCTGCCCGTCTTCAGAACTCTGCTATAAGGTGGGAGGGGGGGGAACCCAAAAACACTCACAGGTCAAAGGGCACATGCACACCAACGAGTGACAGACTACAGAGCGCTACTCTACGCACAAAAAAAAAAGAACACCCAAAAGGATCACACACCACAGCGTTGGCTATTCAACAGGTCAGAGAGACAGACATCACTTACACTGAAAACAGGAATCAACGACAAGTGAAAAAACACAACAACAAAAAAAACCCAACACACTCCATCGTCCAGTGCAAGGGTGTGAGACTCCTGTAGAGCAGCGGTTCCCAACCCTCTCCTCAGGTACCCCCAAGCTGGATCCAGGTATTCGATGGGTTCAATCCCAAGCACACCTGATGCAGCTAATGACGGGCTTGACTGGTCGCATCAGGTGTGCTTGAGGTGGATCCCGTCAAATACCTGGATCCGGCCGGGGGGGGGGGATACCTGAGGAGGGGTTCGGGAACCACCTTCCCCGTGAGCATTTCACTCAGCACGGGATTGAGCGAGCAGAGACCAGCCAAATGGTGTTCAGCAGTCATAGCTCAGCACAGTCTGACGTTTTCCACAGTGGGCTAACACCAGTGGGCTAATGCTGCGTGAGACCTTCCGTGGGAACGTCTCACCCCTGACTTCGGGCACAAAGGTTCGCCGCGGCTTAGTCCGGCGTGCTGACGAATTTAAATGTGCGTTTACGGCATCGTCATGACGATTGACAGAGCGGCCCCGGCTCACCATGTAGGCGCAGCTGGGGCTGTAGGCGTTGGTGCCGCACACGTACACCCGGCCGTCCCTCGCCTCCTGCAGCACCCGGATGTAATTCTGGCATTCCGTCTGGGGGGAGGGAGAGGGGGGGGGGAGGGGGGGGCACGTACAGGAAGTTAACAGGGGGAGCCGCTAACTAGCGAAACTCGCGCGAGGCGAAACGGCAGCGAAATCTGAACCACAGTCCTCGCTGCGCGGCAGGATGTGCGCTAAAGAAATTTAGGCTAAGGGACAGAACCGCAGTGCCCCTTCTCGGAATCGAACCTGCAAACTTCTCCACCGCGAACACAGCTCCCCAAGCGCTATACCGCACTGATGCCAATGAACAACATCAGTGAGAGTACAATTCTGTCACAAGGGCGACACCGATGACTTCATCCTAGTGCGTTTGTCTCTTAATAAAAGCCTGCTTTAAGATTTCAACAGGGTACGGCTGCTTTGCTTACAAATTCGTTCATTTTTAAATAAACGGAGAAGCGCATGTCTCTATAACATTATCAGTCAGGAAAAAAAACTGCGGCGGTGCTTTTGTTAATAAGGAGAACAGTTTCGCTGGGCTAACGTCCCCGCTGCTACGCTACAAGCGTCGGCACGGCAACAGGGCGAGAAAGACTTGACCGTCTCGCGCGGCGTTAGCCTCCGTCCAGCCTCGGTCGCTTCTCAGCTCGGCTCCTCGCTAACCGCCTCTGGCATTTAAATTTCTACCGCGAGCTTCCCTGGCAGAGAACGAACGCACCGCCGTAGTAGACTGTGTTCTTCCCCCACCCCGCGAGAGATTGTTCGGAGACCGGTTGTTTTCACAGAGCAAGCCCGAACGGAGCTCCCCCGGAAGGCTAAAGTTTTCGAAAATAAAATAAAAAGTTGAACGCAAATCGCAGCGCGAGCGCGCGCACGCACGCACGCACTTACGTCAGGTTGTTTGCCTTTGTTTGTGCATTCGACTTTGTCAGCATTCTTGACCTCCCAGTAAACCTGTAAAAACCACGAGCGCAAAATCAGACGGACACAGAACAGACAAAGCAAATAACAGCGCAGATTCTTTAGACTCGCCAGATAGTCGCCATCTCAACTCTTTTCCTCACCTTTCCCAAATCAACAGGAGCTTCTGCTGCTACAGTGAATGCCGTCAGTATTTGGACAGCGACACAATTTTTTAGTCTGTACTGCAGCTATTTACTACATGGTCCACCCGATATGCATCGTAATCACCCTATAATTAAAGTATACAGTCTGCACATTAAGATCATATTTATTGTTAGATTCCAAACCCAATGTTCTCCATAAATTTTGGAATGCTTCAGCTTATATGGAAGGGAGACATAACTTTTCAATGTTATACAGGGCTGAGTATCTGGTGAGTTCAAAGAATCTATGTCCAGAAAAGGATCTTTTTAAATTATAACCACATTGCAAATTATGAATCATCTGTGGCACAGACACCTTCAGCCAGAATGACTTTTCTGAAAAAGGATTTCGTATTTTACATGTTTATCATCCACACCTGCAACTGAACATTTCTACAGAATAATCCAGGACTAAGTGGCTTGCTCAAGGCAGCAAGAGCTGTGCCCGAACCAGGGATTTGAACCTGCAACCTCCGTAGTCACACTGCCACCGCTATGCGTAACACAGAATGACTAATACCTTTCAGTCAGTGGGTCTGGCAGGAAGTGATGTAAGAGCATGCGCAGAATTCTCATAAAAGCTTGCTGAAATGGGTATAACCGTGTTGCCATGCTTCCTAGAATACTGGAGGAAAGCGGGGGGGGGCATACATTTTCTGGCTGTCTCCCTTCAGTGCACCTGGGAAAATATTTACCCTGGGGCTTGGTTTTTCAACGACATCACGGCCCTCCTCCTGCCCCACCTCTTTCACAAGACGTACAAGCTGAGAATTTCCGATGACACATCGTCTGTGTCACGCGCGAACCTTACACCTCCATTTTTCCCTGCAGCTTTCCTGAAGCTTTTTTGACACACACTGAAAGTTCTGATCTGGCTCCATCTACCACCGCGTAGTGTCCCACAACTCAAGCACTAATAAAGCTGGTTCAAAACTCCAAAATCAGAGAACCATAAAGATAATTTCGCAAAAAAATAAAAAGTATAGAATACAGTGTTCTGCTGCTAGTGAGCAGTCCATTTTATTTGTTTTTCTAGATACAAGGTTTACGCAGGACACCAAAGACGTTCAGGTTAACTGACGACTGCAGCGTGAAGTACAGGTCATTCCTTCCTTCCCACACAGTGAATTGTCCAGTGTTAATTCAACTCTAACAGAGCACACACACGAGTCCAGCTGGGACCACGTGTACTTGGAAGTGATTAGCCACTTGGGAGCCGGTGTGTAGCGGTTAGCCCAGGGGCTGTGTAGCGTGCCGGCTTGTGAGTAGCCCAGGGGCTGTGTAGCAGTTAGCCCAGGGCTGTGGCGTAGCCAGGGCTGTGTAGCAGTTAGCCCAGGGGCTGTGTAGCGGTTAGCCCAGGGGCTGTGTAGCGGTTAGCCCAGGGGCTGTGTAGCGGTTAGCCCAGGGGCTGTGTAGCGGTTAGCCCAGGGGCTGTGTAGCGGTTAGCCCAGGGGCTGTAGCGTTAGCCGGGCGTTAGCCCTGGGGCTTTTAGGGGTTAGCAGGGTGTGAGATTAGCCCTGGGGCTGTGGAGGATAGCCTGGGCTGGCGGATAGCCTGGGCTGGCATAGCAGGCTGGGAGTTAGCCGGTGTGTAGTAGCAGGCTTGGGGCGATAGCAGGGCTGAGTTAGCCCTGGGCTGTTGCGTCCTGGCTGTTCGTGCCCAGGCTGCAGCGGTTAGCCTGGGCTGTGACGGTGCCGGCAGTGGGCTATTCTACGAGCCCTCTGCTGGAGATGTCGCTGAGGTCAGGCGTACAGCCCTCAGCCCAAGCAGCAGGCCCTTGTCCTCCTGCAGCAGCATGGTGGAGTAGTTCTGGACCCCCTCCTCCCTGAACTGCCTGATGTGCTCCTCTGGCAAGGAAGGGGGAAAAAAAATCAATCGCAACCAATCACAAGCGCTCAGGAAACTCGGCAGCAGCCAATCACAAGTTCAGAACCAAACGGAGCACACACCACTGAGGGACTCAGCCAAACAAACCAATCATATCCATTCAGGACCACAGGATGCTGTGTGGAGATGGGGAGAGACAGAGAGACAGAGAGAGAGAGAGAGAGAGAGAGGGAGAGAGGGAGGGAAAGAGAGACAGAAAGAGACAGAGAGAGAGAGAGAGAGAGAGGAGGGAGGAGGACGAAGAGCAAGGAGAGAGAGAGAGAGAGAGGGAGGGAGGGAAAGAGAGAGGGAAAGAGACAGAGAGAGAGACAGAAAGGGAGACAGAAAGGGAGAAAGAGACAGAGAGAGAGACAGAAATAGAGAGAGGGGAAGAGAGAGAAAGAGCACAAAAGAGGGGGATAGAAAGAGAAGAGAGCCTTACCTTGGAAGCGAACCGTTTCTCTCGGACCGACTTCGAGCGCTCCGCTGTCCCTGAGCATCAGCAGGAGCACGAGGCCCCAGAGGAGCGCAGGAGGTGTTAGCGGAGACATGGTTCAAAGCTTATGGTCCACGCTTGGGACGTCCCGTCTGAGCCACAGAGAAACTCAACTGCAGCAGCAGCGGCGGCGGCTACACAGCCACAAGCCCCCCGAGGGGGGGGCGGGGTCTCGCAACACTTCCTGGATCCGCGGCTACGTCGACGTCACCCATGATGAAACTTGACGACATGGGAAGCCCATGATGAAACTTTGTTTCCGTGGCAGCCGGGCGGCGGGATCTCTGGGGTTTTTTTTATTTTTTAATTATTTTTTTTAACAAAGAGACGCTGAGTCACTCCATCTGAGAGGAGGAGGGACAAGGGGGGAGGAGGGGGACAACAACGACAAAAATGTAATTAACGGGAATCTTCCAGAACCTCGGGCGATGTGACGCCGTTCCGGCGCCGATCGCAATGAGCTCAGCTTCCTGAGGAACGCGAGACGCGCGTCTGTCTCAACACGGCAGGCCGCTGACGCGCGGCCCGTTGCGCAAACGCCGCTCGTTTCACAAGCTCGCCGTCTCTGCCGCGAGGCCCGGGCTCACCACAGCTCACCCCAGCCCGCGGGTGCGCTGGCACGCTTTTTCGGCTGGTCGCCCCGGCAACGCGCACCACTGCACCACGGTGTCTGCCCGCTGATGGGGACACTGCTCCAAGGAGGTGCCATCTCGAATGAGACTCCATTCACCCCCAGTAACAGACACACTCCCGTCTCACTCAAATGATGTAACCCCCGCCCGCCCGCCTGCCCCCATCCCCCATCCCCCATCCCCCCCCCCCACCCGGCCTTGGAAAACCTAGCACTCTCCCCACACATTCTTTCACAAAACTAAAGCATTAAAAGCACAGATCTCTTCTTTTAAAAAAAAGCCATAAGCTATTTTGGTGTTAAGCTGTAAATTAGATCACCCCCCCCGCCCCCCTTCTCTGTGGTTTCTCTCTTCCTCTCTGCTGTTCAGAAACGATATTCAGGTGCTCGTCTCTGAATCACAGGCTCTTCCCCATTCGTTGGAAGCGCGAATGATGGTGGATGACATCACGCGTCACACGTGCCACATCCCCTTTCCTCACAGTTTGCCCAGCTCTCCTCCGTTAGGGCCAACTGGATGCCAAGAGCCAGTAAGAATCTCTGTGTGAGGTCCTTTGTTCCAAACGCAGTGGTCGCTCAGAATTCCTTAACTTGGAATGTAAAATACTGTGCGGTTGTGTATTTGCACATCTTTTGCTGCACTATCTTTGTGAGTATCTATGGCCTGTGTGTTTTGTGTGTGTAATGTGTTTCATACGCCACGGGCAGGCAAAGACAAATCTCATGTGGATAACTCTCACTGGATCTTCTAATCCGGTGGTATCCAATCCTGCTCCTGGGGATCTATCATCTCAAAGGTTTTCATTTCAACCCTAGTTTGGCACACCTGATTTCACAAATTATCAGCTCAATGACATCTCTAGCTGTTGATGAATGAAACATGGTTGGGTTAGGGTTGTAGTGAAAACCTACAAGTTGGCAGATCTCCAGGAACGGGGTTGGGAACCCAGTCCTCAAACTTAACCCCACTGCACTCACCGTCAGAACCCATCCCACTGAATGCACTGCAGTAGAACCTAGCACCCTTGTAGGCACTGCATTAGAACCCAATTCACTGCATGCACTGTGTTAGAACCATTGCGCAGCCACTTCATACCACGACGAGCCATTTTCAAAAATACGCATTCTTATCAATCTAAAAGGCGCTCGGAGGCAAGTTCCACGTCCTCTCAGCGTTCTCAATTTCGGAAACTTCTGTGTTAAAAGTCGGGACCCCATAGTTTCTGCTGTCTCTTCCATGTGTGGAAAATTGATGATAATGAAACTTCATTTTCATGACCCAAGTGTACAGGGGAAATATTAGACATTTACATGACCAGTACAGGTACATTTACGGCATTAGATTCTCTTATCCAGAGCGACTTACACAACATTTTACACAGCATTTTACATTGAATCCAATTATACAGCTGGATACATACTGAAGGAATGCAGGTTGAGTACCTTGCTCAAGGGTACAACGGCAGTGTCCTACTGGGGACTCGAACCTGCGACCTTTAGATTACAAGACAAACTCCTTACCCGTTATACTGCACTGCCGCCCACAGATGACTAAGTTGGAGCCTCAAGAGAGAGAGAGAGAGAGACCTGTCAATCAGAGGGAATTCCTATGTTAGGAGCATGCCTCCGACGAGCCTCCACTAATACTCCACTGTAGCCCGATTCACCAATCGGGAAGGAGGGGGAGGGGCGCACCATCAAAAGACTCAACAGTGAAATGTGAAGACCAAGTAACAATTACGCTTCCAATGCTATCCACCACATCTATCTACCTATCTATCTATATATATATATATATACACACACATTTAGAGTATGCATACTGCATCTGTCTATCTGTACATCTATTAATACAAAGATACACATATACACACACAAACACACACACATATACATGCACACGCACATGAACACACACACAAGATTCTACAACGGTGATCCTTCACAGCAACTGGACCTCACTTCTGAATCTTTCTTAGTGAGCTACATGTGAGCTCAGGGGTGCAACTTTGAAAAATACAACAACAACAACAACAAAAAACCTAAATAAATCTATCAAAACTGCTGACTTTTTATTTAAACCTTGTCACTAGCATGTACTGTAACTCAAAATGGACTGGGGGACCATTTTAAAAAATTCACAGGGTCCTGCGTGAGCACACAGTGGTGCAGCTTGCACTGCACATGGGTTTCCTGTGGCTTGCCAGCTATGAAATCTTTCCATTGTCTTGGCCTTTTGCGCCTGGTGCGGTCGTCCACCAGCGCAGCGAGCATGAGGCTGAGCTGCAGGACTGCAGTGTTAAAATGAGATGGGGCGGAAAATCCCTCTTGCAGTTCGGAGAGTGCACGCACGCACGCACGCACGCACGCACGCGCTCTTCCGCAACCCTCCTTAGCCGATCACGACTGGTGCTCTGGTACAAATGGAATGGGCAGCACCTGAGTCAGACCCCCACGGTTTACAGCAGGGAGCGGAGGACCTGATCAGCCGGCACCGATGCAATGTGTGAAAATTTCGGGGGTTTTTTTGCTTATTTTATTTTACTGCCGAAGTGTTTGCTTCCACGCGCACCACGGCTGCAGGAGGACGGCACCGCGTAAATCTGCCAGGACACCGCGACAACTGGACGAAACAAGAACAAGAGGCTATTCCACCCCTCCCGCCCTCCACAAGCCCCCACCACCCCGCCCCCCCCACCCCCCCACGCGCACCCCGGATCCCCCCCCCCCCCTCTGCAGCGCTGGTGTCGGGGAGGAACGTGCAATAACTCGCACCCGGACGAGTCCCGTCAGGAGCCGGGATACCAGGGGCAGGAGCCTCAGGAATGGCATTCTCTCCCTCCCTCCCTCCCTCCCCGGCGAAGTCCCTCCCGCCTGACATTAAAATCGCAGCGTGCCTCTGTCTGCAAGCGGCGATCGGGCCAGCCCGAAAAGGGCCGTTTGAGACGAGAACGTTACAAAAAAAAAAACAAAAAAAAAACACAACAGAAAGGAGGAGGAGGAAAGTAAGAAAGGGCTCGGTGCGACAGCCCATAATTTATGTATCAGCGCTAACACTGCGTGCATTCAACGACCGAGCGGCTGTTCTGTTGTACCCAGAAAAAATGAATAAACATGATCCAATCAAATGTGCGTTAATTTATACAGACCTGGGAGACCCTCTGAAATGCTTTTGAAATTACAAGAGCGTCCTGGCCACGGGTGCAGCGCAGTATCCACAACATTTATTAAAAAAATATATAAAAGACATCAACGCTACACATAAAAAAAGCAAAATGTTATCTGCAGTTGACAACAATTGCATCCTTCACACAAAGCTTTCTGAATTCCTGATTCTTAATTACTGAATGACTGCAGGATTTCTGATCTGAATAGCAATGGAGACAGTATTATAGTTTTCCTAAATTAAATTGCTGCCTTACATATGTTCACTTTTATCTGATAAATAATATGTTCAAAAAGGACAAGAGGATGTGTGAATTGTACAACCTACTGTACTGGAAATATCAAAATATTTAATAGCTCACTTGGGTTCAGTTTCAACTTCTGAGAATTTATCAAAATGATTACAATTTACTGTGCAACATTCCATTAAAATAATCACTTGCTGTTCAATTTTTTTGGCGCAACAAAACATATAAAAATAATATAACTGCATATATGTAGCACAGTACATATCCTTACACAATGCATACAGCTGATTTCACTAAATTACCTCCTGGTTGAAGAATCGTGATAATTATCAAATGCAGGTGATCGGAACAAAAAATACTGGGGAGGACTTTTACTCTCTTAACCTGGATTTCGCACCTCTAAAGCGGTCCAGCTGAGTGGCAAACACACCGCACCACTGGTTCTCAACCTCGATCCTGGGGACGCCCCATGGCCATGAGAATGCTGCTTTTCGTTCCAACCGCAATTGCAATCCCAGAATTTTAACAAGCTGCTAATTTTGCTTAGCAAGGTGCTTTTCATGGTTAGAGGGGATTATTTGCCCTCTTAAACCGTATTATGTCAGAAATAGCCATCATGAGCTAAACAAAAACCAGAAAGTACAGTGGGTCCCAAAGACTGTGGTATCGATCGATACCTTCTCCAACTTCAGTCAAACTTTCCACTCATCGTCTCACTAAAACGAAGCGCTGCAAGGAACCTCTTTAATAAAAATTTAAAAAATAAAAAATAAAAATAAAACAACGAAGGCACGCTACGCTGACCGCCACATCTAAACTGATCAACTAACTCAAATTCAGAGGATTCCTAGCATCCATGGCTAGGAATTGAACTAAACTCAAACACGCCCATACGGTCCATGTTTATCAGCTCACAGCATGTAATTAGCTACTATAAGTCTGAAGGGCAATTACACTCGAGGCAAGTGAACTGTACCTTAGAACAATGATCTGGATTAATTTAAAGTAGCCTGTTTATGCGTTTCTAAAAGCGTCCATACAGAAAACCAACAGGACAATGGGAGACAATTTCTCTGTATGCGGAAGAAACGACTAATTTATGAGAGTCTAGTCTACGACTACGACATACTCACGTCTGCCACTCCGCACCTTAAGAAGGGTTTCTTTGTACAAGGGGTGCAAAAGGAAATAAACTCGCTTAGTAATGTCTAAGTCATCAATTTTTCCAAACAAAACGCACCCAGCCAGCAACTCGCCTAATTTACAGCCGTCCAGAATTCAAAAGATTCGCCCAGCACCCTTTTTAAAAAAGGCATGCTACGTTGTCTCCTTGCAAGCGATGACAGCAAAACTATGGGAAATGCAAATTTAACCTAAGTGAGATTTTTAATAAAATCCCTAATAGCGCGGCGGGAAAATCCATATGGATACGTAAACTAAACGTTACAGTCGTTTCCAACGGCAGTTCTATAGCGCGGCTGACGAGCGAAGAACAATAACCGTCAAGTGTCGTTCAGAGAGCGAGACATTACAGATAAGTCGGTAATTACCGCAGATAATTATATTTATGTCCTCACGTTACGCAGGAAAGAAATATACCTTAACGACGTCGTTTGACAGAATCCACCTCTCCGTTCGACCACAGCTTTTTTCCTTAAAGAAATAAATAGAAGCGTCGCTCTCGTCCTGGTGCTGGCCTCTAGCGATCTACCTGAGACTCACTTGTGGGCGTGTCGTATATTGCATCACAGCTGCCGTTCATTTTACAGACCAGGTGCAATGTTTTGTTACACGAGTAGCTACGGCTTCAGTTTAGCAGCGAAGATATTACGGAGATTATCTGTGCTGAAATACAAGATAGAAATGTAATATATTTGATGAAGCGTATTATTTTGGATATGGAATACACTATATACACAAATATAAATGGTCAAAAAAAATTCTTAGTTTTCAAAATTGAATTAAAATGTTACTTCAAGACACTGCAAAGTAGCCTACAAGTAAAGGAAATGCAGAAAACTAAATACATATGAAGCCTTGTTTTTTTGTCCTTTTAAGTATGTAATGCATACCCCGTGCTGTTTAATTGCTATGCTCATGTTTAATGTATATTCAGTTAAATTTTTATCTCTTAATTATTTTCTGCTAATGTACATATGTCTCCGTATTTTTGGACTCCAAAGCAAATTTAGTGATGACCTGCCTACTTTACAATGGCTGTTATCAGAGCACTCGAAACTTGGTCCAAACCAGGAAGTCATTCAAAAAAAGCAGTTTATACAACGACAGTTTATATTATAGATAAATGTGTGCATGCATGTACGGGTGCATATTATTAAATATTTTAATGCTGCTTTTAACACCTTTATTTTATTTCATTTTTTGCACTGTTCCTGTCCACTGTGTAGTTCCAGCGAACATGGTCTGCCTCTCTCCTCGTAGTGCCGCCCGCACCCCCTCCTCCCCCCCCCCATTGTGGGGGGGGGGGGGGGGGTGGCGAAATCTAGTCTTTTCCTTGAATCTAAAATCTTGTCCATCAAAGAATCAATGCCACAGTCTTGAGTTACAAGTCACCTTTCCCAAACCGCAATGCCACTCCTTGTCCAGTTTAGCATCAACAGGAGGCACGGGAGAGATTTCGGGTGTCGGATCTACGAGTTCAGGCTCCTTTTGGGACCGGAGGTCGTTGGTCTCTGCGGGGTCCTCGGGTGTTTGGGGCACGGCCTTGCGAGAGAGGTGTGGTTTAACTTTGGTGTTGGGCCTGGGAGGGGGCGACTGCTGGCAACAGAATGCTTCAAACCTAGTGTGTTGCTGTAGACTGGGTTCTCTGTCAGGGGGACAGAGAGAAAGAGAGAGAGGGGGGAGAGGAGAGAGAGAGAGAGAGAGAGAGGGAGGGAGAGGGAGAGAGAGAATGAGACAATATACAGATTAATACTGCCCGTTATTGTGTCTAAACCTGTGCACAAAAAGATTTTTCTGGTCAGATTTTGTCAATAGAACAAGAGTGGCAGGGATATAAATACATGCGTTCAAATACAAAACCAAAGGAGGTGAGCTCCACCAATCACTGGGCTCATTGGTAACAACAACAGAACAGAACGGCAACTGCGATTGGTGGATACTTACCTCCCAGTGTGACATCACAACCACTTTATCCCTACTTTATTATCCCAATATGTGGAGGGAAAAAAAAAAAAAAAACTGTATTTGTGTTCATTTACATTTACGTGTTTATGTAGATTCTGACGAATATCAGGAAGTAGTTTAATGCACTTAACAGCTTGCCAGGACACAGATCCTCAGGGTATTCAACTTCAATGGCTGGATACGTTCAACTCTGGAGCCAAAATGGTGAGCCTAGATGGGCTGAATGGCCTGCTCACTTCATTATGTATTCTAATGTTCTAGATGGGCTGAATGGCCTGCTCTCTTCATTATGTATTCTAATGTTCTTATGGTGTGTCTAATTTGCATTGTGCTGACCGTCTTCCAACGCATTCCAAGTTACTCTGGGGGAGGGGCATAACAATGCAATTAGCCGCTAGCCAAATAAGCAGGAAGTACGTACGTCTGGACTCCCTCTCCATCCGGACTCTGCATCTCCAGCACAGGATGACAATTCCCACCAGTGTCACAACCAGGAAGACGCTCCCAGCACCCACGACGGCCCAAACCCACCAGGGTACAACGGCACCCTTCACGTGCTGGGGGGAGGGGGCACCAGCTTATGTAAAAGGGGAAATTGAAAAGGGGGAGGGGGTCGGGTGGGGCAAAAGTGGCAGCATAAATATAGGGATCAATGTTTCATACAGACACTGGTTCATTCAAATCAGCTGACATAAGATCGGCTTATACACTGTTATTTTCTTTCTCTCAAAGAGTTCTGCATATGCTCAACATCTTCATGATTTTTGACAGCAATTTGGTCCTACAGCACCTGGAGTGAAAACTGCATCTATAAACCTCTTCATTAATTGCAATTCCTATATAAATTGCCATCACCATGGTAACAGTTAATGTGACTTCATAGATTCAGCAGCTGTGTGGAAATTTGTAAAGGAAACCAGCTGTGCTGCCTATTGTTCTGTACCTTAAAGGTGAAGCAGAGGTACACATCTCTACTGTGAGCATGGTAAGCTCTAGTAAAATTAATGGACCCTACGATGAAAACAGACATCTTAACTGGTCACGGGAGAATTAAGTGTTAATTATGTAAAAATGTTTTGCCATTTTATTACCCTGTACAATGTCTCTTGCCTCAGCTTGTCTAATCTGATGACACTTCATGCTCTTACACCATGGCAGTACTGTGCAATGGGGACAGGATGTCCTTTGATGGCTTTTGTCGTGAGAGTGACAAATTGTGTGTGCGTGCGTGTGTGTGTGTGTGTGTGCGTGCGTGTGTGCGTGCGTGTGTGCGTGTGTCCGTGCGTGTGTGCGTGCGGGTGGGGATTTTCAGATACTCACCGACGATGACAACGACCTCAGTCCCGTTGCCAAAGAGGCACCGTAGCGACGGGATCTCCATGCAGACTGAGCAGCGGTACCAACCGCTGTCCTGCAAGCCGGGGTCCACCAGGGTCAGATTGGACCCCGAGGATCCGGACACCTGCCGCACAAGCCTGTCGTCACGCCACTCCTCCGTCCGATTGGCTGAGGCCAGGCCGACGGAGCCCTGATTGGCCAAGACCAAGCCGGAGGAGATCCACTGGCAGTCACGCGGGGACGTGCCGTTCGGCCGGGGGCAGCGGTCCCAGCTCACCCTGATCCTCAGCGCCTCCGAGGGGGGGCGGAAGGCGCAGCTGAGGGTCAGAGTGGACCCAGCGGGGGCCTCCAGGTACCCTGGCTGGTGCACGGCCCCCGTTCCCACGGCGACGCAGACAGTCGCTAGTGCGCCGCCGCGCGTGGCGCAGCATTAGCGTTTCAGGAGCGACAAGAAAGAGAGGTAGTTGGGGACAGAGAGAGAGAGAGAGAGGAAATGGGGAAGAAAAAGGGGATCAAAGGATAGGAGATAAGGAGGACCAAGAGGGGACAAGCGAGCAAGATATCAACATTGCAGGCATACAGCAGATGCTCGTATCCAGAGCGACTTACACAACTTTTTGTTTATTTTTTTTACATAGCATTTACATCGCATCTATTTATACAGCTAGATATATACTGAAGCAATGCAGGTGAAGTACCTTGCTCAAGGGTACAACAGTAGTGTCCTAGCAGGGAATCAAATCTATTATCAATTTTTTACCCATTTATTAACCTGGTACATCAGAGAATAATAAACCAGTATTGCTGAGAAATACAACTCTTACCAAAACATCCAATGGGAAAAGCAACAGTTTTCTAAACCTTTTGAAACTTTTTGAAAGGCACACTAAAGCACACTGAAATGTCAACAAGCTCCCAATTAGGTTGCTGAACACACCTTTAAGCTCTTCCATAATTTTTTTCTTAAATTTATTAACACAATGCAGCTTCAGTCCGTTATCGTTTGCTTTGTCTTTGAAGTCTTTATTTTCTACCAAATGGTTAGTTTTTGTTGCCGTATGTCCGCACTTTTACCAATTAGGTTGATTCACCTCCGTCTGCAATTTGATCAGTTTAAACAGTTTTAAATATTTTCCCCTCTCTTTTTGTAATTGTTCGTAATATAACACAATGTGAATACTTCATTCTTCATGCAATGGAATAGCAATTTCTAACATAATGTGGCTTAAGAGAGTGCGTAATCCCTCTTGACCTGAAAAAACTATTTAAGAAAAATTAAAGGTTTGTTAAAATTTATCTCCTCTAGATTGTGTACCCTCTTATGCGACATTTTAAGCCTTGCTTTAGGACTGATGTTGATAAAAGTTCATTTAGTGTTTCCGCACCGTACCCATGGAACAAATTTCAAAAATATCTCAAGCTGACTTCCTTTGTTTAGTTTAGTACCTAGAAAGGTACAATCGCTTGTCACTAGTACCCCCCCCCCCCCTACTGAAAAAGAGATCTTGGTCTCAATAGCCCCCCGCCCCCCCTCCCCCTCCCCCGCTTAGATAAAGGATAAATTAATAAAATAACTGTAAAAGGTAGCTTACCTGTGGTGACCAGCAGTAGGCTGACCACTTGTCTACGGATATCCATTATTCTGAAGGTGGTCAGTGACTGTCAGTTTACCCTTTCACCGATTGTCAGCGGTACTCTCTCACGTTTTGACAGGAAATGGAGCTCTACCTCGGGACGGAATGTGTGTCGGTGTGTTTGTGTGTGTGTATAAGGGGGGGAGGGGGGGGGCGGTGTCAAGCCCATACTGCCACGAAAATAAAAATAGAGGCCGTTTCTGGGCTTCCAGTTCGGTTAGGGCACTGCGCCGTGGAGCAGGAACGAGCCCCACGCTTTCGGACCGAACCAGGACCGCACCAGGACCACACCAGTACCGCACCAGCGCCGACTCTGGCTGGTAGGTTCATAGAGCATCGAGCAACTGGCGATTGCTTTGCCCACGGTAGTGGGAGCATGCAGTTCGTTTGGGGGGGGCTCTGCATTACATCTAGCCACCCCTGCTAGTTGAACAGGAACCCGTGGACTGCATGGGGGCGACATAGCTCAGGAGGTAAGAGCGGTTGTCCGGCAAGGGTTGCCAGTTCGATCCCCCGTCCTGGGCGTGTTGAAGTGTCCCCGAGCAAGACACCTAACCCCTAACTGCTCCCAGCGAGCTGATCGGTACCTTGCATGGCAGCCTTTCACCGTTGGTGTGTGAGTGTGTGTGTGTGTGTGTGTGAATGGGTGAATGAGAGGCATCAATTGTAAAGCGCTTTCGATAAAAGTGCTTTATAAATGCAGTCCATTTACCATTACGTTTAAGCTGCATATGAAGGGACTTCCTCTGACTCAACTTTATGCAGACCGGGGACACCACAAAATGTTATCGGGGAGAACCACAGTCATCTGCACCAAATTTGAGTAGAAATCTGACATGCTCAGCACCACATGTCAAGGGGCAGAACCCCTCCCATACTCACCAATCACCAGTTGTGTGTCAACCTGTGGAGCTACTAGCCATGTTGGGTGCCAAATTTATATATATATATATATATATACATTTTTTTTAATTAAAAAAAGTAATAAAGAAGTTAAACAGACACAAGATGTCATACAGCAAGCCTCAGTCAGGCTTCTTGCGGTTTCTTTGGCGCGCTGCTTGCTGACAGGATGTGGTTAAGGCCTACACAAAGAACAAAAGGTGTTGTGTTTGCTTGTGCAAGGAACCCATGGTAATTTTCCCCTTTCACCAAGAAGTGTGAAATTTTCCCCTTTCACCATGATTCAACACCAGGACAAGGCATGTAAAAGGCAAATGAATAATCTTCAACTATTTAAATACATCAAAACCACTGCAATCTTGCTACTCAACCACTTACGCCCCATCCCCAAGTTGTTCCACTTCCTATATCGACAGAGATGCGCGACAGGACAGCAGCACAGAACGCTCGCACAGAATGCGATTATATAAGCACGAAGATTCGCACAGAACAAGAATCGTGTGGACTACTGCGGTGCACCCACATCACGGGCACAAAAGTTATTAACTAACGCCGAGGAAGAGGAACACGTCTTGCACTTGGCGGGAGCACGCAAGGTAACACTCGTCATCAGTTTATTTTTTCAAAGTGCACTCGTACCAAACCCCCTTAAACAAAAGAAAACCCCCAAGACAAGACGCTTCTTCTCCCGCCGTCCAACTCCCATCGCGACAGGCTGCATGAAGGCAGCCGACAATCCTTGTAGGCTACGTGCGAACTGCATTTCCCAGCATGCAGCGTGACACAAACGCACGAGATACAAAGGATCGCGTCGCTTTGGGAGAGATGCTGCTGCGCTCTCAGCCCGACAACATCAGCACCAGCTTGCTTAACCGTAGTCGCTTTGGATAGCCAAGGCGGAGGGAATACGAAACAAAAACCGATCAAATTGTTCCGGATCTGCGGACCGGCTCCATGGGGGAACAGAGGGTAAGTTCAAGCTGGCGTGGTGTGAGCATAACGGGCTCGATTTCCCGGCTTATTATAGCCAAGACAAAGAAAGGCACAGAAAAACGCAGGCGACACGGATGAAAAATGTTTTTGTTGCTGAGATTTTCATCCTACACATTAAACTCGTTTCCAGCCTGCTGTTGTGTTAAATAACCTGCTTGTAGTTAAGAGAGTGTGTCGTTAGACCAGGATTTCAGTACGCCACACATCTACTGTATTTTTGAGGTGATATAAATGTATAAATGTGTCCGGACATTGTTCAGACCGTCACCACGGCGTATTCCATTGGCCGTCCCGCTATCGACAGTCCACATCTGACATTGACAGGTTCTTGGATTCTTGCGTTTCTGCGATTCTTGGATCTGCGTTACTCTTCAAAAGAAAGACGAAACTATCTGCAGTGTCATGGTAGCAGGGTACGACGTTGGCAGTTGAGTTGTCTTTTGGCTGAGAAATGTGCAGGTATACGTCCATTTCCTCCGTGACCCCGCGGTAGTGGTCTTAAAAACGCAGACAGGGTGGGGTGTGTGTGTGCGCGTGTGTGTGTGGGCATGTTTTACAATCTTTGTGAGAACCAAATGTCCCCACAAGGATAGAAAGATGAGGAAAACTATGCAAGGTGGGGACTCTTTGCTGGTTCAAGAGGCTGTTTTAGCGTTAGGAGTTAGGGTTAGGGTTAGAGGTTACGGAATGAATGTAAGTCAATGCGAAGTCCTCACAAGTATAGCAATACAAACATGTGTGTGTGTGTGTGTGTAAAATCCTAGCTAATTACGTTCACAGAATGACAGGCCAATTTTAATTGTTTTGCGACCGATCAGGGAACATCCTGTCTCTCAAGAATTTATGGGTGTGTTTAGAGGCAGTAATTAAAAGGTGAAGCTTCACGTGCCTCGTAGTGGCTGGAGGTACTATGTAGTGTTTGGATTTGCCGGTGTTGGATAGGGAGGAGTCATAGAGAGATACTTCAAATTAGCTAGGTGTAGGTACCAGGTAAGTCTGACCTATTCAGCAGACATATCATCTGCTCAGATATGACTGGCACTGTCATTTCCAGTCATTCTTGCTTGACAGTGAGCTCAGAGAAGTGGTGGTACTGAGTACTGATGACAGTGTGAGGTTTCATTAACTCTGATGGGTGAAGCTACACTGAGCTACCATTGGCTTGTCTGAACCAATCAAAACAATCAAAACATATCATTGGTTCAACCCGGGGAGTCACTGGAACTGTATAGCGGTGGTGCTCATTTTTGGTTGCGAGAACCGCGGTTGTGTGTCGGGGGCTGTTGGTGTTTGATTTACCTCTGAACTCTGACCTTTGACACTTTTACCCCCATGTGACCGGCGTCTGTGCCTCAGGAGTCGCTGCGGAAGATCTCCACCACCTTGGCGCTGAAGAATGAGGAGATCCAGAACTTCATCTGCTGCCTGAAACAGAGCCTGCAGAACCTGGAGGTACGGTATGGACCGGGGCCCGGCCCAAGCGCCGCCACCCCGAAGGAACACAGCCACAGGCCGTATTATAGTTTATTAAGATTCAGGACAGAACACCAATATTGCCCTTGCCTGTGGCCTTCCGTAAGTACCTGTCAGGTACGTGTCATTTGGGAAGTATCGGCTTTAACGGTGGAGACGCAACTTTCAATGTTGAAAATACGCATCTGACAATCTGGCTAGCCTACGGCAGTATGGATAGTCGATTCTGAACTTCGGGGCCAGCGGTGCTGTTGGTTTTCACTCCTCCCCTCCGATCGCGGACTGATTTAAACCTGACGCACCTGGTGCGCGTAATCTCTGGTCAGTCAGGGACGTTACTGGACCGTGAACCACTGGGTAGAAGAGAAAAGGCGGCCGTACCGCTAACCTCTGGGGCCAGATTTGAGTGTCGCTGGTCCGTGGAACGTCTGTTGAACTTTGATGTTTCGAACGTGCCGGTTGACTCCGCCCCCCTCTGTCCCCTGCAGTCGAACTCCAGCCGGGTGCTGGGGGACCTGGAGGCGGAGTTTAGCTCCCTGTACTCCGTGCTGGACGAGCTGAAGGAGGGGATGGTGACGCGCATCAAGCAGGAGAGAGCCAGCCGCACGTATGAGCTGCAGGTCCGGCCGACTTCCGCCTGTCTGTCTGTCTGTCTGTGTGTCTCATCTGTCTGTTTCTGTCTGTCTGTGTGTCTGTCTGTGTGTCTCATCTGTCTGTTTCTGTCTGTCTGTGTGTCTGTCTGCATGTCTGTCTGTGTGTCTGTCTGTCTGTCTGTCTCATCTGTCTGTTTCTGACTCTCTGTCTCATCTGCCTGTTTGTGTCTGTCTGTATGTCTCATCTGTCTGTCTGTCTGTCTGTGTGTCCGTCTGTCTCATCTGTCTGTTCCTGCTTGTCTGTTTGTCTGTCTGTCTCATCTGCCTGTTTGTGTCTGTCTGTCCGTCTGTTTGTGTCCATCTGTCTCATCTGTCTTTTTCTGTCTGTCTGTTTGTCTCATCTGTCTGTTTGTGTCTGTCTGTCTGTGTCTTTGTCTGTCCGTCAATCAGTCTGTCTGTCGGTCTGTACGTCCGTCTGTCTGTCGCTCTATGGCTGTCTGTCTGTCCATCCGCCTATCTGTTCGTCTGTCTGTCTCATCCGTATCGATGCAGATCTGTTGGGAGATACCCGAACCAGTCCTCTAATCGATGTTGACATGATTACATAGGTGCGAATGCACACGCCGTAAGGTATAATAAATCATATAGTGTGCTTCTTTTTTCTCTTCCCCTTCCTCTGTTAACCCCCTCAGAGCCAACTGAGCGCGTGCACCAAGGCCCTGGAGAGTTCCGAGGAGCTGCTGGACCTGGCCAATCAGACGCTGTGCAGCTCCGAAATGGACGGCTTCAACCGAGTAGGCCCCCCCCCCCCCCCAACCCGTGGAGGACAGTTGGCACAGTCACATTCTAATTCAATACGTGGGGTTAAAATGTTAAAATGTAGTCATAGGAAGAAAAAAAAAAAAACTAATTGTGAAAAATGAAAACACTCCAGTTGCGTAGCCAGTGTAGCACTTGCTCTGAGTGCTGTGGGTTGCCGGGGAGATCTTTCTCTCTCTCTCTCTCTCATTACATTGCAGGCATTTAGCAGACGCTCTTGTCCAGAGCGACTTAGACAACTTTTTACACAGCATTTACACTACATCCAATTACACAGCTGGATATATACTGAAGCAGTGCAGGTTAAGTACCTTTAGCTCAAGGGTACAGCGGCAGTGTCCTACCCGGGAATCGAACCGGTGACCTTTAAGTTACAAGACCAACTCCTTACCCATTATACTGAACTGCTGCCTCTCTCTCACTACCACGCACTCTTATCTGTGATCGGAGTGACGGAACGCCACTCAACTCTCTTCTCTCTCTCAATCCCTGTCTCTTCCCCCTCTTTTTTTCCCCACCCGCCCCCCCCCCCCCTCCTTTTCCCTCTGACCCTTGACCCCTGACCCCTGACCCCAGGCGGCCAAAGAGATAAAGGATAGGTACAGTAGCGCTGTCTTTTCTTCAACGGTGTCCTGCGGTCTCCATCCATAACTCCATCTACTCGCGCACGCTCTTATTCCAGCACACACTGAGTTATATTTAGGGATTGAGAAGACGTTCTTCTCCCTCATTTATAATACCCATTTATACAGCTGGGTAAGCAGGTCAGCTGAGGCTGCTTGCTTGTGAAGACTAAAGCAGCGGCTCACCTGGGAA